>NW_009721568.1:19141-19695 GCF_000703405.1 Apaloderma vittatum | reverse complement strand
CGGGATGCTGAGGAACCCTTGGTTTTCACGGGAAGCTACCGGTCTGCTGAAGAAGAAGAGCTGCCAGCAGCGCTGCCTTCTCTTTCTGCTGTCAGAGTCACAAAGGTGACGGTCTGCATCGCGGTGCCTGGCTGGATCCACCTCCCGTCGGTACACGGGTGCCCGGCAGGATCTCGGCGCTTGGCTTGAGGCCGGTGCGGGGGTGCCGAGCTGCTGTTGATGTCTTTGTTCCATTCGTGGTCGGCGTTTGAACCCTGCTCAGGTGAAAAGGGTGCGAGCTCGTGCACTGTGGGGTATCTGCACCGAGTCTGGCTCTTCCTACCTTGCAGGCTGCTGCTCATCGAGACTTTGTGTCTTGTTTCCCTGTAGAAAAGGTGATCTTTGTCTTCTACTCAAATGGTGTCATTTGGAGTCAGTTGTCACCTGTGCTGGGAACTCCCATATTTACTCTCAGAAAAACCTGTCTGGTCTTGTTTAGTCTCTCAAACAAGATTTTATTTCTGTACTGCTTTTAATGTCCAGCTTGGCTAACCCAGCCAATTTGCTCTTTCCCC
>NW_009721568.1:7135-19131 GCF_000703405.1 Apaloderma vittatum | reverse complement strand
TCCCTGTTCTGGGAAATTCACATTTTCGTTGCCTTCAGCAACCCATCAGGATTGTCCACAAACCAAACATCTTTTGTTTTGAAAGACTACCTGCTGGTGCAAAACACCGACTTGCCTGATTCTCAACTATCCTCAAGGCAGCCTGTGCCACGGTATTTATTTAGTTTAACAATGTTTATGCGATGCTGGGCACTAGTGTTTGACAACTATTAGTATGTTCTCTGAAGCTTGAAACGTGAGTTTTCACAAATTCACTGCTTTTTCCAAGGATGCAGCTGTTTGTTTAAGTGTACATAGGAGCTACTTATGATAGTGTTTCACTTGCAGTAATTGAGAGGTCGCAGAAAGGATGCAATTCCTTTTCTGTATGTGCAGGAAGGTCTTTTTGTCTTTACCCAGGAGCCACTAGAAATGATATTCCACATAGTTCTGGCTTCCGAAGTAGCAAGTGTTAAGTGGTGCGTTTCAAAGGCATATGTGATTAAAGTGCTTTATGGTGTGAGAAAGTACACGCTCTGCATAAGATTTCTGGCAGTTCTTGTATGCGTGGATCTTTAAGTGTTCAGTTTTGGTGAACTGAAATGGCTAAGAAGCAGTTACAACAGGAGAATACATTTTTTTTCCACTTAAAGTGCTGCTCTATAAACTTTACAGAACAAACTCCACTTCATTTTAGCTTGAGGGTTTTTTTTAAGTTTAGAGACTTTACCAAAATTAGTGCCAGAATTATGAACATAGCAACAATGTTTAAGTCAGTGACAGCAATATCAACTCTGTGTTCAGAGGGGACAGCAATTTAAAGCATCTGATCTCTGAAGGATTAGAAGAACCATGAATGACTGACATGCAGTTGAAGTTATCTAGCTCGTAAATTATTAGTAAGCCCGAAATGCCATTGTTGAAGGCTCAGACAAGTTCAGTATGTAATGTGTTACTCTCTTTGACTTTTATCATCCAGGTGATACAAAGAAACCATTGGGTTGAAAGAGACCTCAGGAAGGAATTCAGTTCGGCCTTTTACTCAAAGCAGAGCTAACTTCAATTGATTTGTATTTGGTTCCTGTTAAATCCTGACACGTGCAGTATCTTAAACACTGGATGAGGAGATTCCATGTGCTTAATTAAGCACTGCACGAAAGTTGTCTGTCTCTGAAGATGCTAAACATAAATTGCAGATAAAGGAAGCTTAAGCCCATTACTCTCCCGCTGGGAGTAAACACCAGAAACTAACTCCCTCTTCTCTAGAAGTATGAAGAAACTAATTTTTTTGAGCAAGAAATATCCACATAAGTTCTGCTTTCCAGCCATCCAGTCACTCTTGTTAAGCTTCCTGACTCTTCAGAGGTCCAGCTCAACAGAGCCCTACCCGTGGGTCCAGACCGTATGGTAAAACACCTGCTGCATCGTGCTGGGGGACTGAGTTCCTCTGCATCTGTAAACAACAGCCACTGTAACTCTTTATGGGAGCGAGCCCTTCAGACCTCTGAAGAAACTTAAAGCTGTGCTTTTGTGATGTGCTGGAAACTGTTAAACGCCTCAAATGCAGGGGCAGGCATGCTCAAGTCCTAGAGCCTTCTCAAATGCCCTCACTGCTGTTTTGTCTACAAAGATGTAGTTTTCCACCTTTTGTAGTTAGAAACTTTGGGACCAGCCACCTGAGAGGCTGCCTGGATAGCTTTGGGCTCTGCAGGTCCTGTGTTTCTCCGTGTGGAAGCTGACAGGCTGATCCTGCTGCTCAGAGAAGAAATGGTGATTTCCAAGCTAGCGACTGGATTCTGCCGGTGGTCCCTGGGTAGCTTTAGTGTGTCTTGCCGTGAGCTGCGTGCTGCAATAATCTAATGTTGAGCAGTGGTATCAGTGTTCTGGGTTATGTCTAAAAGGCCACAAGCATTGCTTTCAGTTCATAATCTGCTTCTAACCCAGTTGACTAGGTTACAGCTGTAATATGATCAAACAGCAGCTGGAGATCTAAAATAGCTTGAGGAGGTTATACCCGAGGAACTCATGGGAGATGGGTCGTGCAGAGGAAGTGACTGACAGCTTGTCCTTGTACCGCTTAAGATTCCCTCACGGTTGGGTGTAAGCTGAGGTGCTAAAACACCATCGGTGTGACAGGCGTTGACTTGCTGCACCCAGAGCTTGGGGCTCCTTGTGAGCTCCCATACGTGGTGAACAGAGGTGAGGACCCTTTGCTCACTAACTGCTGCTTGGTGGGGACAACCACCTGGATACAAGACTTCTGGTATATCTGTCTGTATTGAAACTCTGTCTACAGCTGTGAAGGCTCCTAGTAAATTAGTAATGGTGTGATAATACTGGAGATGCTCTACACTGGAGTTGAGTAGATCTGCTTTTTGCTGCCCTTTTTCTAGGGAAGCTGTGGGGTCCCCCTCCCCTACCACCCGTGACAGGGCTCTCTGTGCTTATGTCTTTCCAGCTATTCAGTGCGTGTGGCAGCCGGCTGGCACATCAGCACACACTGTGACATCCAGGTGCTGGTGAAAGGTGTGTTAAGGATGTGATGTGTAAGTGTGCTGCAGGAGGCATGGAGTGTCCTGGCAGAAAGGTTGAGTACTTCTGCGGTAACTCGTTAGAACCAATTGATGCAATTCCGGTACAGAATTTGTGTATTGGCACAAAGCGTGCATTACACCAGTATGTGCTCGTGTCTGTCTGAACTGGCAAAGCCTTCTGAAGACAGAAAACACCTAGAAGAGTAAACGTGATGAGCTTCTGTAACTTGCAGCCAAAATTTCAAGCTTTTGTATGTCAGTGTCTGCTGCCACTTATTTTCCTGCACTAAGAATCCAGTAAGTGTGAGTCTGACCTCTTCCTCTTCAGTGGCTCTGATTAAATTGTGCTTCTAACTGGTAGCTGCCACACAGTCCATTGCAGTCTTTTTTCCACTTTAATGTGCAGCATCACTGGTTAGTACCTGCTCAAGTGTTCTGACAGCTGGGCCTCAGTAAAGCCTGGGCAGGCACTGAGGTTTTAGATTTATCGCTAATAGCTGGCTTTGTAGTCTGTGGATATTAATCATAAAGCCAGTGGCATGGAGTGGAGAGAGAATTTTGATAGTAAGTTCTTGTCATTGATAAAACTCTGCCTCTCTCTGTGTAACAAATACATGAAACTGAAGGTGCAAACTAGAGCTCTAAAGCCTTCTGAGATTTTATTTTTTTCCCTCAGCTGCTTCAAGGCCTTTTGCTGTGCTCTGCTGCAAGTGGCGGTTGTCTCGAGCTGAATGCCAAGGTGGGACAAGTTGAGGGAGGGAAGGGGCCTGTGGCAGTACAGCTTGGTGGGGAAGTCCTTGCTTTTGGCGTAGGATTCTTCACTCCAGCTGGTCTATGGTCTTTACCATCACAGTTTGATGTAAACAAAACTGTTTATACAGGCTGCTGAAAAAATTGACATTTGAGGGAACAGATGTGAGCAATAAGGAGATTCAGGGTTTTGGAGGTAACTTTTTTTTTTTTGGTTACTTGTAATATTTGTGATTGTTATACTTGCCCATTGTACTTTCAGTCACATAAACCGTAACCTACACAATGCTGCAATGGGTAACAGTGGACTAACAATAATCTTTTTAATGCTGAAGTGCGATCGTTTGGTACTGAAGACCGGCCCACAGACAGACCTGCTCCTCCAAGAGAAGAAATCTATGAATATATTATTTTTCGAGGAAGTGACATCAAAGACATCACTGTCTGTGAACCTCCAAAAGCTCAACATACTCTGCCACAAGATCCTGCTATTGTTCAAGTAAGTTAGCCTGAAGTTTTGATAGAAAGCTGTGATAGAATATTGGTGATAAACTGGATTTTGGTATAAACTTATAAAAATGAAGGCCAATAAGCGTATCTGGGAATCTTCAGATTGTTTAAAGCGTCCTGAATTTCATTGTAATGTTTAAAATAGCAGCAGTGTTAAAAGCTTCGGTCAACAAAAGCCAGAGCTAGTTTATCTACCTGAGAATGTGGGAAAATCATAAAGAGGTAAACTAAGCCTTCTCAGTATTTACTTAATCTTTAGTGATGCTGTATGTGAGGCAGAGAATCGCTGCCAGAGCAGGTTGGTTTCTGGACCCTGTAAATGGAAACGTGCTTTGTGTTGTTACAGTCTTCGCTGGGCTCTGCCTCCGCGTCATCCTTCCAGCCACATGTGCCTTACAGCCCGTTCCGAGGGATGCCGCCCTACAGCCAGCTCGCTGCCAGCTCCTTACTTAGCCAGCAGTACGCAGCTTCACTAGGTTTAGGTAAGTAAAAACTTTACTTGCTAGAATAAAGGTACAGTCCTTGCGTAGCTACTGTGAAACCAACTGACAGTAACTAATACCAAATTCCTTGCTGAGTGCCAGGCTGCATCAAGCAGTGGATAAGTAGTTAACAGCTTCAACTTGGTGCAAAGATCTTGTTGCAAGGAGGCCTGTGATTCACTGACACGTGCGCACTCACACATGCACATGAAATAAAAAAGCAGCAAGCTAAATAGCTGGAGTAGGGTTTTTTTGAAAATAATGTGAATGCCTAACAGCTGAGGCCAGTTCATTTCTAACCTAACATACCTTACATATACATCACGTGTAAAAAGAACTTGTATTCTCAGAGAGGACTGTAAATAAGCTGCTCTAATGCTGTTCTAGAGATTCTTGTACCTCTTTCCAAGGCTTCCAGATGTTTCACTACCTGGTATCTTATCCATGTATCTTTGCTTTCTCTTCTTCCCTCTATCTCTTTAGAGAAATTGGTAAGCCCTCCAGCATCAGCAGCTGCTTCCAGCCCTAGTTCTTCTCCGTCTCCACAACCTGTTTCAGAGCCTGACATGTCTTCAGAGCCCCATCAGCTCTCTTCCAAGGGTAACAGCAGTTTGAGGACTCCAAATATTTGGAAGAACTGCATGGCACTTGCAAACACTCTGTTCTTGTTAACCCCTCCTAGAGTGATAGTACTTCTGTGGGTAATGCTAGTAGAACTAGTTTGTTCTCGGCTATTTTTGCCTTTCAATACATGAAGTATTCCTCCTGTCCTGGAGGTATCAGTTAGATAGGAGAAAGAAAAAGTGCAGGACAGTGGATCCTGTTGTGTAAGTATCAGGAGGGCTGAGATTTAGGGATGTTCATGTACTGCATCCTATCCAGGAAGATATGTTGCCTTAGGGACTGGGTGAGGAATTAATCAGCCTTTCCTGGACAGACAGCACGCTGCTGAGGTTGTGGGTGGCCATGCTCTTAGAGACCTGGGCTGATTGGAAATTCAGGAGTATTGCTGTCACTGAGGGAACATCGGTAGAGATTTTATGCATGATGGGACACAGTACCTTGTCGAGACTCCCAGGTGGTAAAGCATGACTAACAGTAAGCACTTTCTGAGTTGTAGTAGGCTGAGATAACATAGTTGTAGGTGCTTGCTTCCGTGTGTAAAAACTTTTGAAGGAGGTTGAGTAGAGATGCTAGACTGACCATCCTCAGAGCAGAGACCAGGTGCAGCCTGCACTTACACATGGTAATTAGTTTCATCTGTTTTTAACTTGAGCATGTATGCTTGTGTTGGCATGAAACTGTTTTTACTTACTCTCTGGTTTTGGCCATCTGTCTGTACGTACTTTCTCGATATTCTGGCTAATCTTTGAAACTTTCTCATGTTAAACTTGCACAGCAGCTTTGTCCTACTGAATAATCCTTAGGATATGTCTGTCTTCCTTGCAAGTTTTCCAGGTGTACATTAACTGGGAACCTGCATGATGTTACCTCTGGGTATATCTCATGTGGACTTGGGTCACCCAGAAGTGTCAGTGGCTTGGTTTGTGTGTACTCTTCAGCTTTTCACTTTTCTTGCTCTTTAAGTATGTTCAGTTAAAGTTTGCTTCCAAGCAGTTCTTATGCATAACTACATAAACCTGTAGTACTCCAAACCTTCTAAATAAATCTAGAATGCAGTGTTTCTTCTGAGTACTGAAGACTGTCACTTTTTAATATAATTGGTGTAAGGTATACCAAACCGTGAAAAGTATTTACGTGTTTTGTAGTGTGAATAAATAAGCCTGGATGGAAGAGCAACAGAAGTCTTGGTAACACTTTGGCCTTGACCAAGAAGGAATTTAAAAGGGTAACTTTGAGATCCTGGTCTGGTTTCAGGTTTTCTTTATCTGAAAGATAACAGTAAACAATGAAGTTGAAGGACTTTAAGCGGCTTAAAAAATGGGATATAGCTGAGCTGGTTAAACTTGTGCTACAAAACTTTTCTGACAAAGCGGGGAAGCTTTCTTGAGCAGTTTCAAAACAGTGGATTTTTGCTTCAGGTTTAAAGCATTGTGTAAAGTAAAATCCTGCATAACCAAGGTTACACCTACAAAGTAGATGTTGGTATAAACTATCTCAGAGACTGACCTGGTTTGCTTATCCAATGTGTGTCTGACTTGGTTTAAGAAATAAATGTGTCAATTTCCCGATTTTTATAAGGCTCTGGATTTGAGAGCTGTGACCTGTTGTGGCAGTAGTGCCTTACCTAGTGTATATGGCACTTAAACGTAGCCTGTAATGATAAATGTAATTCTTGACAAAACGGTTTCTCCGTAGAGGTGGGTAGGATCTGAATGGCGTTGGCGGGCTTTGCAAGAGGCACTTAGTGATTGGGATTTTTTCCAGGTGCTGGCTTTCCCTCTGTTCACCCAGTCCGCAAAAGCCCCATGGTGGAGCAGGCTGTCCAGACCGGCCCAGTAGACAACATGAATTCACAAAAGCCACCCCCAGTGAAAGTAACTCCCGGGGTTCAGCGCAGCGCTCGGCAGGTTCCGCAGGGCACCGGTAAGACAAACGGTACGTGGGTGCTGCTTCCCCTGGGAAGTGCCGCTTTGAGGCGTCCTTCAAGGGCGCACAGCAGGACTGAACTGTTCTGGTTTCGTTCTTGTGCTCTTTTATTAAGTTTTTCCTTCTTGTCCAGTAGATACAGTTCAGGCAGCACCTGTGCAAACCCAGGGACAGGTGAACGATGAAAACAGAAGACCTCAAAGGAGAAGATCGGGTAGGTTGACCTGACACTAACAGTCACATTAGCACACGAAGGCAAATGCTGTTAACTTCAGTGGAGGGTTATTGGACAGAAGATTGATATCAAAGCAGAATAAAGGTTAATAACACTTTGGGCATCCAGAGATGCTTCCCTAACAAAATAGGTTCTGGAGTCACAGAAGTTCACGGGGACAGAATTCTAGTGTCCCTTCTAGGACTTGAAGGTGTGCTATAAAAATTCTGTGAGTTGGCAGCAGCAACTAGACTTCTCTGAAACCTGAAGTATTTTTACTGGGAAAGGTGTCTTAAAACCAAGATGAATTGTGGAGCCTTTGCTTCTGTAGAGCTGAGCTCTTCCCTCGAGACTGCAGTTTAAGCATGGGTCAAAAGAAAGTGAAATTAAATTCAAACAGATGTTTCTGCCCAAGTAAAATGAGAAAAAGCAGGAAACAAAACTCCACAGACTCTCAGGTCTTCAAATTAATTTGTCTGAGGGCAGCACTGTGGGAGGGGCTACAGCTTTCTCCAAAAAGGAGTTGATAATGTCTCAGGTGGAAACCAGTAACTGTACAAAATACAAGCTCCCTTTGTGGGCAGATGAGTCTTGGGTGGATTTTCTGAAACCAGTGACCTGTTCCTCTTCACAGGTTTGTAGACTAATTATGGTACCACGATTGCAGATGAAAAAGTTTTCCCTACTTTTCTTGGTAGAGTACTTCTTTTGATTTCCTCTCCTCACACTGGAAGGGAAGTTGAGTGTACTCTGTCTTAATGGTAAGCCTGACATCCAGGAGCGCTTTCCAGAAAATCAAAAGTGCTGCTGTAATGCGTCTTCTACAGTCAAGCTCAGAAGTTACTTTCAAAGAGGTGTGGCCTAACCACAAAACTGGAAGCCAGAAACTCCCAAGTTCTAACCCTGGTTTCCTCTGGTCCTGAGCAAGTTGTTTAACCTCCTTGTGCGTTACCAAGCGTTTCAACTCCTGCTTTCAGGAAACAGGAGAACCAGAAACCGTTCTAGAGGACAAAACAGGCCAACTACCACGAAGGAGAATACAATAAAGTTTGAAGGTGACTTTGACTTTGAAAGCGCAAATGCACAATTCAACAGAGAGGAGCTTGATAAAGAATTTAAGAAGAAGCTAAACTTTAAAGGTTTGTGACTTCATTAAATATGAATTGCTGAGCTAGTAGTAAACCCTGCCTAGAGAAACTCGTTCTGAAAAGCTGCATGATAACATGTGGCAGCAACGCAAATCTTGTTTGAGGGAGCAAGAGAACAGATGGCTCTTCGGTATGCAGCAAGGAAGTGTAATACATTTTATTATCTTCAGATGACAAAACAGAGACGGGGGAAGAAAAAGGGGACCCTGGAGTGGCAACTCAAAACAACGACGGTAACGTAGAGGAGGACCTTCTGGGACCCAACTGCTATTATGATAAATCCAAGTCATTTTTTGACAACATTTCTTCAGAACTAAAATCTAGGTGAGTAAAACTCTATGCCTAAAATTGCCTTTTTTTTTTTTTTTTAAATAAAAAGCGAGTTTCTAGACAATAGACACGATTACATCACATTCTTTAAAAAACGTAGGATGCAAGAAAATCAGCAAAATGTCTGTAGGAGGAGAGTATTGCCTTGCATTTGGGGGCTCACGAGTCATATTAACCAAGCTTCATGCAGTGGGAACAAATGAAAAGAAACTGTTTCAGCTGAGACCGATACATTTGCCTAAACTATGATACAGGAATTTCCAGTTCTGTTTCCCAGCACTGACTCTGAACCCACTGATTTTTAAACAAATTTCTTATCTTGCTTGTGGGAGGAGGAGGCATCAGGGTCACGCTGTGCTGGAGATGGTGCAGCTCGCAGGCGGCAGTGAGCCAAGCGTGGAGTTCCGGCAGGCGAGAGGTCAGGTCTGGGTCTGGCTCTGGAAATGCGTTAAATGTTGGGGATATTAAAAGAAACCTTCCAGTTCTGCTGCTGACACTGGTGTTATCAACTGCCTGGTGAAATCGGGCATCCCTTTAGTGTCAGCGTGTGGAACTGCCTTGGTGACGGTTCTGCTTCCTTTCAGCAAAGCTTTCTTCCAGGTGCTTGCTGTGAGGTGTTCAGGGCTGGGCGGGCTCTGCTGAGGAAGCAGCAGCGTGCTGGTGCTGCTCATGAGAGTTCCCAGGAGAGTCTCTCCTACAAGCCTAGTTTGGTTCTTCTCCAGCATCTCCTTTTGGAGTTGTACCTGATCTTGTTGTCCCTTGTCATGCGAATCCTCTGTAGCCGTCTGCTGAGGTGGGACGGGGCTTCCCGCATTTCTGGAGCGGCGTTACAGTTGAGAGTTTGCAGTTTTCAAGAAAACAAGGGAGGGTTTGAGATGCTGGTAAGGCTGTATTCAACCTTTTGTAAGCCCATCTTTAGTTTCCCAGTATGAAAGTAGCTTAGGAAAGCCAACAGCTGTCACTTTCAAATCCGTGCTTAGCAGAGGAATTGAGTTAGTGAGCGTGTGTGTGCTGCAGCTGGTTCTTGTTGCAGTTTCGTTCAACCAAATAGGGTGCTTGAAGCATCCTAGCGTAATGCGGTGGTGGCTATTAATGTTTATATTAAAGCTGAACGCGGTCTTGCTCAGTTCCAGGCGTACCACGTGGGCCGAAGAGAGGAAGCTCAATACAGAGACGTTTGGAGTGTCTGGCCGGTTCCTTCGCGGCCGCAGCTTCCGTGGTGGATTTCGAGGTGGAAGGGGTAGCGGAGCAGCAAGGCGAAATCAAACCACGCACAGAGCTGGTACTGGCAGAGTGTAACTCCAGAGGCAAGTTTTTTAGCAGGAATAAATGCTGTCACTGAGCCGGGTTGGTCTGTTGGTCCCTGCCTGAATTGTCTCTGCAACCTCTCTTGCTCCCCAGTGAGAGACGAGTGGTGAAAGGAGACACGAGTCGTTCTAACATGTCCTTTAAGATGTTGATTCCTTGAGCTAGAGAGCAAGAGCTGCTTGTTTGAGGCTGTAGCTGAGCATTTCAGTCGATACAGGGATGGGAACTGTGCTCTTTTTCTTGGGAGAAGATCCCCTTGATATGGACTTTAATTCAGCTTTTTTTTGTTTTTCTTCTGAATAGGTTCTAAGATCTCTTCAGAGAGGATGAAACTGTATATAGAAAGAAAACAACAAACTGCTGCACTAATGTGGGAAAATGGTTCATATTGTTTACTGTCTCAGCTCAAGTGACAGAATTTCATGTACTACTGCTTGTATTCTGGACTTATTTTGGACCAGCAACAGTCAGCTGGAATATTCTTTGGAAGAGGGAATGTGTTCAGGGGTACCTTCTTCAGGGTGTCTTTTTGTTTGTGTTTTTATTTTTTATTTTTTTAAGTGCAGACTAACTTACATGGTTCTTCTTTCTGGGTCTCTCGAAGGCTCTTGTAGTCTAAGCTTGAAGTCAGACTCCTTTTCTGAACCCTGAAGAAGACAAATCATGCTATTTTAACATGGAACCAAAGCTCACTTGAAATAAACCAGCTGTAATTTGTTTGTTCTGAGGAACCAAATGGATTCTTTGGTGCTGCTGGTCTCGCTGTTCCTGGCAGCAGGTGCGAGGTAGCACTTGGTATCTGGAAGAAAGGATTCCTGGTGCTGAGGAGTTATGTATATTGTCACTTGGGAGTACTGGATTGTTGATCATGTAGTAGTGTAAATGACTGTACAACTGTTTGTTGGCTGGTAGTAGTGTGGAGGTACTGCAGGTTTACACAGAACCGTGACTCTCCCTGGAGCAGGAGGGCGCTGGGTGTTCCTCAGAGGTTTGCAGCTCCTCGCTGGGTCTGGGCCGCGTCGGGGCACAGTGCGAGCGGTGTCCTCGGCGGGACAGGAGCGCTCGGAATAAAGAGGTTTTGGCAGCAGTTGGCTGTCTGGGGAGGAGATCCAAAGCTCTCACTTCTTGCCTCGGTTTGTACCTCGCTCGTAGGTAGTACCAAGCGCAAGCAGTTCTCCGTACACTAGTAGGCTGTGGTGGAACACTATGGAATGTTTTCATTAAGCTAGGGATGGGAGTCCATAGAATGAAGCTTAACCGATGGGCATGTTTAGTTTGTTTCCTCTGTACCCCCCATACTGTAAATAGTTTAGTTGTTTTTCTTTTGTTTTTAAAAAGCTGTATGTGGGGAGAGGGGCTGGGAGGGAGGGGTTACATTTGTTTGCATGAATAAGTGGGTTAAATTGCTATAGGCATGTGTCCCTCATTTGGTTGGTAGGGAATTTTGTTGAAAAAGCACCTTGATGACCGAACCCCTTACATAGCTAGAATTTTTTTAGTTATGCATTGACCTAGGTTACTGTAAAAGCTTGGATTTATTTTTGTAGGACTTTATTGCTGAGAATTAGAACATAGCAGTGGGGCTGCTCTTTGGAGTAATGTAAATTGTAATTATAATAAACATGTAAATGTTTAATGTTTTCCTCCTGCTTTGTTCTGTACGTAGTTTGGTCACATCAGGCTACGCAGCTTGGCAGGAGCCTGTCCAGGCAGGGCTCAAATCAAAGTCAAGACTAAAAAAAAGGCACCGCAGAGTTCTGGGAGGCCCAAAGTATTACGCAGCACGTGAAAAGGGCTTAAAAACGCGAATCCAGGCACCGACTCCTGCCTTATCCCTGTGACCCTTGGCCCGTGTTCACGTGCTCTGGCTCTCCTGCTGGGGAAAGGGCCAAATGAGCGTCCCTCTCGCCCGGTTTGGTTTGGGTGACCATCACGCTTCTGGTTCGGTAGCCAGGAGTGCCTTCAGGACCTGGGCTCACACCGGCAGAACGGGGTGGGCTGTGCAGAAACGGCTCCTGGGGAAGCTGCTGCGAGCCTCTAACTCCTCTGCTGGCCAAACAGACACTGACACTGAGGGGAGAGATGGGACTGCACTGCCGGAGTCAACGGGCCTGTCTGCGGTGGCTCTGGCAAAATGAGAAATCACCACTAGCTCCTGTGCAAGAGGGCCTTTGTTTCTTTTGAAGGCAGT
>NW_009721568.1:0-6984 GCF_000703405.1 Apaloderma vittatum | reverse complement strand
GGGGAGTGGCCCGAGGGGACCCACGGCTGTGGCTCAGCCCCTGGGCTAGTTCCCTGCGAGCCCTTCACCAGCTTCCAGGTGGAAGATTCCCAGCAGGAGAGCACGATGATGGTGACTCGTGTGCAGAACCACATGCAGCTTCAGAATTCGCCCCAGGACTGAGAACACCCCAGCGCTCCAGCAGCTCACCTGCTCCAGCTTTTATCTGGTCTGGCGCTCTCCCAGGCAGAAGCACCGCAGCTTTCCCACCCTGATGCCTGGGTGCCCAGCCCAGGCTTTGTCCTCGCAGCAGCTGCCTGGTACCAGCTTTGTTCTGCAAGAGGCTGGGAGTGTGCAAGTCATTGCAGCTCTGTACCTGAGCTGCCTCCCCGGGCACCCCTGGCAGGGGGAGAGGTCCTGGGGCAGGGGATCCTGCCTCCTGTGGGGTATGGGGACACTTTCAGCCTTGGCTGTGCCTGCTGCCACCTGAGCCTTGCTTTATACCTGTTAAAACCAGGTGCTGCTTGGTGACAGCAAACTGAAGAGCTTTCAAGGGCACTACTGCTGCTCCTGTCAGCCTTACAGCCCCAGGACGGTGACAGCAGCTGGAAGAAGCTTTTCAAGGGCCAGAATGGGGTGGGGGTGATGCCACAATGCAAATACCTATTTTTTAAAAAAATCCTTATTCCCACTCAACATCTCCTTTGGACTAGTTCTAAAGCATCTGAGCAAATACTTGCCACCTGGTGCCTTCCAATGGATCGACATCTGAGTTTATTACCTGGTGATGTCTGCAAGTAGGGGATGGCACAGAGCAGATCCTGCCTGTCACCTGCATCGGGACTGTGGTGCCCAGCAGGTCCCTTCCAGCACACAGCGACCTCGCTCTGCTCAAGGGAAGAGAACAGGCTCACGCAGTGCTGGGACCGGCCAACAGCCATGACCAGAACCTGAGTTAAACCCAGCTCCTGTGCACCAGAGGTAGAAAGGAAGCAGCGTGAGCGCAAATACAGGAGAAAGTGGAGAAGTGCTTTATGGTTTAACTGTTAGATACATAACATCCACTGTAGTTATTTTTAAGCTACTCCTGGGCTACCCCTCCCCCAGCGGGCAATGCCAACAGCCACGCTTCGTTCTGACTCTGCTGAATGGCGCAGGGTGGGTGGAAGCAGAGTCACCCGGGTCTGCTGCCACTGCCCCTCCCAGAGCACGACCCCCACCCGACCCTCCTGCAGCGCTGCTGCCACACGGCTCCTGTGCAGACCCCGGCCATTTACACTTGAAGATGCTACTCATGGAAGAAAAGGGTAATTCCATACATTACGTTCTGCTGAGGCCATAATGCAACCCTTGAGACAGCTACTTAAAAAAAAAAAGGGGAAGGAGAAGCTAACAACTGAGACAGCGTGGAAAAGAACCATTAAACAAAGTGAAGTGTCCAAGGGAAAAAAAATGCAAAGTCTTTGTCCTTTAATGCTTCACTACTGCTGTTCTGGAGCCAACCAAACAATCCTAGGTAATTAAAATCCAAGGAACAGACCGATTTTTTTTTTTTAAATAACAGCTTTAAAAAAAATCAGTAGGTTTATTGTAGGTCTCAAGAGGCGCACAGTATGAATAAGTGGAACGCCTACATGTTGTCTCTACAGAATAACCCATCACTTGGATCCAAAAGAAGCAGCTAAGCCACTGAGTTTCATTCATCATGATGTTTTCTTCTGTTTTTTCTTTTCATTTTCTTCCTTTTCCTTTTCAATTTCAGCAACATACTTCTCAATTTCTTCAGGATTTAGGATCTAAAACAGAAACAGAGGTGACCCTCAAGATACTAATACAACTTTCAGACTTCGTTATTTGTGCAGTTCTAGTTCTGACAGGGAAAGAAAGAGTTAACTGCTATTTATCCAAGCCGGGTACCTTCTACAGACACAACAACATTCCTTGGCCACTAATAATCAACAGAAGCATTTGCCAGGGCAGAACGTGAGATGAAGGGCTGGAAGTTAATGCAGACCAACAACCTGCTACAAAGGGAGTAAAGCAAAACAAAGACTCTACCTTCAGCGGCTGTTCTCGCCTCATAACCGCCAGCTCGATGTTCTTCCCACCAGACTGCACCACCTTAGGGAGGGAGATGGAGGCGTTAGAAGTATGTCCAGAAACTACCTTCAGCAACCCTCGTCAAGGTCGTCTCAGAAGGAGAACAGGTACGGGCGGGGGGACTGTTTCACTCCTTAGCTCTCACCACTTGGCTGCTGCAACTCTCACAAAAGCAGTCTGCCCTCTGGCCTCACTGCACTCAGTGGCTGGAGAGGAACCCCTCGTTTCCACCACCTGACTACTGATATTTGCTACATCTCAAACCTCTACTGTAGAATATTCTGCATCCGGTTTAGCACACCTTTGGTGCATGTTTTAACACCCAGAACTGAAGACTTGGTTCCTCCCCAGAGAACTGCTACTAAGTTCTTCTGTGTAAGCAATGGAAACTGTTCCCTGAAATACTCTGAACCTTTAATTCCACACCCATGTCCCACAAGGAACAGTTTTCACAGATCTTTTACCTTGTGACACACACACAGATTTTCATGGACTCCTGTTTATGAACTTGATCCAGACGTACAGTGAGAAGTCACACCAGGGATCTGAAACACTCACCTCAAGAAGGGCCTTGATGACAAGTTTAATAGTTAGATCATCTGTTTCGATGGCTTCATCGGTATAGTTTTTCTCCAGGAATTCACGCACAGATTTCGCTCCTCTGCCAATGGCATTAGCCTAGAAACATTGAAGGGGGGAAAAAAAAAAGATAATGAAGTTTAGAAGAGACTTCATTTCAGAAAAAGCAAGAAATGAGTCGTGCAATTACATAATCTCATTACCATGTATTTTTCAGGGGACTGTGTTCAGTTACTGCCCAAATATCACACAAAAAGACAAGTCATCACACAGAGGTGTGTTTTTGTCAAACAGGACAAGATTTTCCAAGCAAAGCTGAACTGCAGACTGCCCTTCACAGTAAATTTGATCCTGAAGGATTTCTGCAGCTGTTCGCCAGCACCATCGGATCAGCAAGATCTCCGTCCTACGCCTGTCTCTCTTTCACAGAGACACGAACTCACAAATACCTCACCACTGCTCCACGAGAGACAGAATCGACTCACCTTCCAAGCATGGTAGGTACCAGAGGGATCGGTCTGGTACAGCCGGGGGGTTCCATCAAAGTCAAATCCCACGATAAGAGCAGAGATGCCAAAAGGTCTGCGGCCGTTACTTTGCGTGTATCTCTGATCAGAAAGAAGAGGCACTGACTTCAGAAGCAGTTCTAAGCAGCTTTACAGAGGAAAGCAGATGCCGGGCAAGTTACAGCCACAAGAGGCACCAGAAATATTTTTAGTGGGCTCTCTCTCCGATCTAGCTGGTTCAAGTTAGGATTCCGTGCCTTACAGAAGACCTGAAGCAAGGCAAGCCAGCGGTGATCACTGTTCCTAAACACCCTGTTCCTAAACCCCCGCTGAAGTTTGCTGCAGTTACAGTGATGGGAAGAACCTCCCTCGGCTGCTGGGTGGTGCCGAGAGGCCGAGCCTGCAGGCCCGGGTGTAAGGCTCTGACAGGCACGCGCAGGGAGCCAAAAAAGAGGACGGTGACGCCTCAACACGAAGTCAGTCGTCACCAGCGACTTGCGACGATTCCATCGGGAAGCACGGCCTCCCTGCAGTGACGAGCAGGCTCCGGCACAGCCCATGGGACAGCCCTCCCGCCACCACATCGCGGCCGACAGCTCCGGCACAGTGGGAATGCTGCGCGAGATCGATGGTTTGTCACAGCTTCAGAGAAACCGGGAATGTGCCAGAACGGGAGACAAAAATGCGAGATTGCTGTGAAGGACCAAAGTGAAGCTCTGGGAAGTGGCATTCTGCTCCAGCAGGCTCACGATTCTTGCAAGAATCACGCTACTGTCACCACCGCTATACTTACACATGTCTCCGCATAAGTAAATTAAGACTTTTTCTAATCCCCACTGGTTGCTCAAAATCAGTTTAATACACCAGCAAATGAATAGCTTTGTGACAGAACACAGTTGAGCATATTTTGACCCCGCAATTCATTTTAAATTCATGACTGTCAAATGTACAAGGTACTCAGTACTGTGTTGATTTGCTCCTCTCTTACACCTCCCTGCAATAGCTCAGTAGGAGGAAAAAAAACAAACAGGAGCCACAAAGATACTCTGACAATAACACGGCACCATTGTTATGAGAGTGAGTTAGAGCTGCAGATGAGCAGAATGTTCCAGATGGTATCACAAAGGTAGTTATGCAGTCCTTACCAGTACTAATTAATGTTTTCATCTTGGGAAAAAAAACCAAACCAAAACCAAACACTAATAAATCCTCCTTTTCTATTACTACATCCCTACTTCCAATAAACACCCACAAGTTGCTTTGTTACACTGATTTTTACCGAGCGAGGAGGACAAGGCCAGGAGAGACAGTTCACAGACTCAGCCTGCAGGGCTGTTCATCAGGACTGTTTTCCCGCGCTCTGACGTACCTGTTTCAGACTGGCGATGTACCGCGTGATGTACTCCACGGTGACGGGATCCTCCACGGTGAGCCGGTGGCTCTGGCACTCCACACGAGCTCTGTTTATAACGATCCTGGCATCGGCCGTCAGCCCTGAAACGACAGCGGACGCCGGCACTCGTGCCATGTGTGCAAAGGGAACAACTCGTCTGGCCCCCAGAGAGGCAGGAGGTCAGTGCCAACAGCGACGGGGAACACAAACAAGAGGTCGGGTGTTCTCAGGTTTGCTGAGCCAGAGCAGCGTTTTTAAGGCAGGAGAAAGAAGCTGATGTACCAAAACAAGGAGGAGATTTAGTCTGCAGCTTTGCGGTTTGTGAGTTAGGCAACACGGGCAGTTCTGAAGCAGGTAATGGAAATATTACCGCCAGCACTGCACCTAACAGCAAATTAGCAAATTCGTTTCATTTCTGGTGCAGTCCCCCAGCTGCAAGCCAGGCTTAGCTGCACAGCAAATGCTGTCTAGGTGATGAGGCTACGGCAGCATGAGGTTAGCTGACAGAAACGAGTACGTACCTTTTTAAAAAAAAAAAAAACAGAATAAACTTACTTTACTTTTTAGCTTATGATGCCATTTTCAATTCACAGCCTTGCTTCCACTGGAGAACCTTTCTTCAAGCTTGTGAGCCCGCCTGCACATAGCGCAACCCTTCCCCAAGCAGTAAAGCAGCAGACTAAATCTAAAATCCATTGGGTTTTGCTGGTTAAATCAGATCTCCCTTTAAAGCATTACTAACACCGACACAAACGTTCTGAACTGCTTGAAGAGAGGAGAATCATTCTGAAATACATCTTCTCTCCAACTATATTGTGCTGGGTTTTTTAACTTTCATGTCTCCTTTTTAAGCTTTGAACAATGAAAATGAAGGCATCTGGAACTGGAAGAATGTGGAACTAGAATACTTATGCTTCAAATCCAGAGCTGTTCATTCAGAAGGAGACTTCTAAACAAGAACAGAGATTTTTTTTTTCTTTTTACTTTTTATTTTGTTGTTGTTGGGTTTTGGGTTGTTGGGGTTCTTTTGCGACAAGCCTACAAAATTTAGCTTTTTTGGCGTGATGCAGGTGGGAAAGGGTCCCTGTAATTGATGAACTTTCTTACAGCTCCTGTAATACACATTAGTAATTTGTATTTTATACACAATACCTATTTGAATATTTAATCTGAAATACATAAAATATATACACACACATTTAAACAGAATGTTTCTGTATCTGTGACAATGACACATCAGCTTCATCCTCACATTAATCAGTCTTAATGCTCACATTAAACCTAGAGGACCTGAGTAACCTGAACAAGTATTTCCTCTCGTTAGATCACTGGTGTTCCCTCTGTATTTATCCACACAGGAGGCTATTTCAAAAAGAATAAGCAGCTGTGGAACTATACTCCTTCCCCACAGTCCTCTTATTCTAAACGCTTCATGTTCTCAGAATCCATAGATGTACCCAAAAAGTGCCCAAAAACTGCCAAAACCCCTGAAGGTATCAAATACCTGCAAACGCCATGCAGACGTTGTCATCGAGAGCACAGATCTTCCGTACGGTTCTTTCATCCTGAAGTTTTGCCACAGACTTCTTCTCCACGCCGAGAACAACAATATCCTTCCCTCTTACTCCAACCTTCAACACATTAAACAAAAAGTTAAGCTAGGCTCAGAAAACCTAGTAGTTGCAGACTTTACTGAATAGGAAAAAAAAACAAACAGAAAACCTCCACGTGGTAAACATTATTTCAGCTTGAAGTCAGCATCTTATTTCTCGTTGCCACAACCTGGAGAAAGGACTGATGTAACCAAAACTGTGTTAGATTCCAGTTTCATAATCAGCCAATACCAATTTAAATCGGTGTGGCTCCCGAGACACATTCTTCACTCCTCCTCCCAGCCTTGCTGTCCCCATCTCTCCCCAATCCCAGCACTTGTGTTTCTGCAGCCAAAGAAGCGGGATCAGCAACAAAACTGACCCCACAACTGCTCCGCTGCTACTGCTCAACTTGGAGCCCAAAATGCTGAAGATCAGACCAAGTAAAACCTACAAGCAGCCTCTCAGCAGCTTGCTGCCGTAACGTCCCAATTCATATTCCCAATATGCCTTTTCCAGCATCAGGGAGGAAGAGAAGAAGTTGTTGACCTTTCACACTCATTCCTATTGCTTCTCACAGGGTGACGGAGTCATTTTGTTCTTACGGCCCTGCTGTTAGTGTGTTACAGATGTTTCCAGAAACATTAAATATAACCAACTACTCAACAAGACAGAGGCAGACTGTATTAAATGCTAGCTTCCATTTTACAGCGGTTTTAATTTCTGGGGGAAAAAAAATAAAGAAAGGAGAGCTTATTTGGCACTAAGTCGTTACATTTATTCCCATCCCAAAGGCAGTAAATTTTCTTCTGGGTATTTTGTTATTTGGAGATTA
>NW_009721567.1:798-1202 GCF_000703405.1 Apaloderma vittatum | reverse complement strand
TGTCTAGAGTCTGCAGAGGAAGAGGAGCAGTCGTGGGACAGCATGTGGTGATGACAGAGGGAATTCTGAAAAGCCCCCATCTGAGTTGAGCTCTTTCTCCCATTGGTCAAGGTTGTTGTCTCTGCCACTGATGCCTATGGGGAAGCACCTTGTCTTTACAGCATTGGTTTGTCATGGTCTCCCCTTCCCCAGTCTTTACCCTGGCAGGTGTCGGACCATAGCTCTGCCTTCAGCTTTGCACATCTCCAGACCCCAGTGCCCTAGAGAAAGCCCTGCGGAATCATAGACGGACAGGATCTGCCTACCCAGGAGCTGGGGTCAGGCCTTGTCCCTTTGGATTAATGAGACACATCCAGGTTTACTCAGCATCACAGGACCTTTACCTTGCTTTTCCCAACCAGTCC
>NW_009721567.1:0-362 GCF_000703405.1 Apaloderma vittatum | reverse complement strand
ATTCTGCAGATCCTGGTGAAATCCCCTAAAGCTGACACATCACACAGCCTACGAGATCTGTAAGTACCCCTCTCACAGATTCTCTGGTGGGGAGGAGGAGGAGAATGATGTGCTGCAGAGCAGGGCCATGCTGGCTGCCTTCTCCCGGGGTGTCTGTGGGGGTGTGCACAGCGGGGTGCAGGCAGGGGTGCCCAGAACTGTCCTTGCAAGCAGGGGCCCTGCACAGCGCCAGGGGCTGTGTGCTGGGGCAGAGACTCTGCCACCTGCCACGGTCAGCACTCAGCCTACCCAGAGAGGTCCCCATGGTGCTGGCGGAAAAGATGTGGGGAGGAAGGTCCTGCTGCTGCTGAGAGGGCGTTGCA
>NW_009721566.1:0-476 GCF_000703405.1 Apaloderma vittatum | reverse complement strand
AATCAAGACAAAAAGGGACTGAGTTCATCTTTGTTGTTTCCTTCCTGAATTTCTTAAATCATAGAGTACTTTGCCCTGTAAATAACAGAACCACAGAATGCTAGGAGTTGGAAGGGACCTCAAAACATCATCTAGTCCAACCCCCTGCCAGAGCAGGATCACCCAGAGCAGGTCACACAGGAACACATCCAGGTGGATTTTGAATGGGGATCCTCCCCACCCTCTCTGGCCAGCCTGTGCCAGTGCTCTGTCACCCTCACAGTGACAAAGTTTTTTCTAATATTTTTGTAGAACCTCTTATGTTCCAGTTTGATCCCATTGCCCCTTGTCCTGTCACTGGACATCACTGAGAAGAGCCTGGCTCTGCCCCATTAACCACAACTCTCTAATATCTTCCCTTCAACCAGTTAGGGATCCACCTCACTACTCAGTCATCCAGACTGCTCTTCCTCAGCTTAGCTATGAGGATGCTGTGG
>NW_009721565.1:0-3299 GCF_000703405.1 Apaloderma vittatum | reverse complement strand
CTCTCCGCCCTTGGCTTCCGCCTTAAAAGAGGCGTCCTTCGCCTTCAGAGCTCAGAATACGCTGGGGTCTAGGCTGGGTAGTAGCGGTGTAGCCTAGGCGGCTGGCTGGGAGCTGTCTGGCTCGGCAGTGAACCCAGCAAAGCTGGGCTTGCTCCCGTCCAAAATAAACCCGAAATGAGTTGAGAATATGGATCTGTCGGGTGGAGCAGGGCTGAGGTCAGCAGGCTGTCTGAGGGTGACGTGGGCCACAGAGGCACAGAGTTAACTAGATCCTGTTTTCACTTTTTTTCCATTAGCTGTAGTGGTATTTTTCTATTAGCTAGTAATTTAGACCATCGTGCTTTACGGAAGAAGAGGATTCTGAATCGCAGAGCAATAATATTGCCTGTGCTCCTGCAGAGTGCCTGGATTCTAGAAACCTGCCTGCTTCAAGCACTGAATCCGGGTTGTACTAATTAGTGCTGGAACTTGTTTCTTTAAATCGCTTTTGGTAACTGACTTTGCCATTGAGTGTTTTGTTATGTGTAAAGTCCAGTTTTGTAAATAAGAATTTCCAAGTGGGGTTGTTTGGTTTTTATCAGGACAGCTCCGCCGTGTGAGGGTGAATAAATAATAAACTGGCTCAGATTAAAGGTTCATGTAGCCCAGTACCCTGGGTCAACTGTGATCGGTAACCAGTGTCAAGGGAATAGTACAAGGCAGAACAGTTTGTAGTGTCTAGATATTTAACGTCAGTATCATGCCCTAATATGACATGTAATAAATCTGTATGGGGATAATAGAAGTCTGCTTTTACTTATTTTTTTAATCCTTTGTTCTTCCAATATATTGCCAGCATTTCAGTTTAGAAGTATTCTATATTGTTACTTAACTGACTTGATAAGCTGTTACCTAGTACCACTTCTTTAACAGTATCATCTTCTTTGTCCTTTTTGATTTGTACCCCATATGAGTGTCTCATTGCTCATCGGGTGTTCCCCAACATGGTGTCACTTCCTACAACGTTTCTGATCTTTTGTTGGGTCAGGACCCTAATTTCATTCTCCACCCTACCTCACTTTATTTCTTAAGTTTTTATGTCTGCTTAGAGCATGTTTACATTTGGCTTGTTACTTTTATCTCCCTGTGTCATACATGAATGAGAATCTTTGCTGATTCTTGCATAAACTTAGTCAACTGATCTTGTTAGTGCAGGAGAGAACTACTTTGTAGCTGTAGGCACATACAAAATGTTCCTCATGCAGAGTGGGACTACTCCTACAGTTAAATACCTGTTTCCAAGATTGCACTTGAAAACTGAAGGAAATTTTATCTGAAATCTCTAAACTGAACTAAGGGCAATATTTCTCACTCATGACACTCATTGGGGAAAGCTGGGTATGTTAATAAGTGGTACGTTATTATTAGGAAACAACTTGAAATCATAGGGAATGCTGGACAGTTGCAGTGATATGTTCACGTATACTTATCGACTGTGAGCTACTTGTTATTACACAATAAAGGCAATGAGTTATGCAAGAAGTATGTGATCTTGTTTCTCTTTACATCTCCCTTTCTTGCCCTTGTCTTTGTGTCTGCAGACACCGTTACCTTTTATCTTTGTCTTCTAATAAAGATACGCTTTGATGACCACATACTGAGGAGAAATTACTAAACAATTCTGGTTCCACAAGCAATTGAACCTAAAGCTCAAGCCGGGAATTAAGAAACAAGAAATGTTAGTACACGGGAAAAACTACTTGTCTTTCATTCATTTGGTTGTCATTAAATGTGACTCCAATATATTTACTTCCATAGCATAAATTGTGATAGAATCCACCTCTAAATTTTGTGAGTCAGGCTTTCCTAGAGCTCTTTGTCAGCCAATATCAGCAATGGCAAATAGATATCACCTCATTTTACAGGATGTGAAGTACAAAAATGTCAATGACATTCCAGGGAGGGGCTGTCAGCAATGCTGTGTGCTAGAGTCGTGATACAGTGCTAGACCTGGAGAACGTGTGTGGGCACTGGGTGAACATATTTTTTCATTCCTGCCGTGTATGGATGTTTCCTTAACCTCAGGATGGACCTGCCTGTAAGAAATGGCATGATGTCCAAGCTACATTGGGCAAAGAGGTTCGGTGCAGCACTAAGGGAGATAACTGTTTCTCGCTAGATGGGGACTGAAAATGAAATGCTTACATATTTTTCAGAGATTATATGGCAGTAACTAAGCTTGGATCTCAGGCCTTGTCTGATGGGGCTGTTGGAATAAGAGTGTATAGAGCAAAAATCAGTTATCATAAGGATATGGTAAGAACACAAGCAGTGCCTCTAATGCAATTAGCAGTGGTGATTGCTAACTCCTGTGATATGTCATTTAAAAGGACTCTCAAAAAAACTCAACAACCTGTCATCTAGAGTTGTCCTTTGACACATATAAAAAAGCAGAATCCTTCACCTTGACTATCAGCTCTGCTGAGTGCCTATTCATTTTGGGAGCAGCTTCAGAATTTACCCTTTGGAAAGTGAAAAAGCAAAAAAAAAAAAAAAAGGCTATTTGGTAATACCTATTCCTTCTTGGCTGCATCTTTTATTCTCTTTGTCCAGTCAGTGCCTGTGCTGAAGAAATAACATGAGTCTGAAAGAGAACGGAGAAGGAGTTTTGGTCATTTTTTCTGCTACATGTGACCATTGCAGGTTTTGCTGCTCTTCTGCCATCTTAGATCTCTAAAGCTATATAAATGTGATGGGTGTGAAGAAGAGGTAACAAGCATAAGCACAGGTTGGTTTGGAAACATTCGGAGTTAAAATGTAGCAGAGAAGTGGAAGCTGAAGCTACAGAAAGGCAAGAGTAGGCTGGTTGGGGAGCCTGCATTTCCAGCAGCCTGCTGTGCAGCCCTTCATTTGCCTGCGCCTTTCTCTGTGGAACCACGGGTGGGTGAATTCATACATGGCTGTAACCGCAGGTTTAGCCTCAAACTCTTGGGAGGTCACTGGGGGAAGGAGGAGATGACTATGCTTCTCTCAAGCGGAGATGTGAACTTCTCAGTGGGGCAGGAAGGAGAGCAGCAAGGCGGAGGTTCGGATCTGCTGCATCTGCTGCTGCTTGTTTGGGAGAAGGGGTGTGCACGGGGGCAGTTACACCTTTTCTGTACTGTGGTCAAGGCCTCTAGGCTATTCTTACCATAGAATATCATATTCTTACCACAGAATATCATATTGGTCCAAAGAGAGCCACAAAGATGATCAGAGGCCCTCTCCTACAGGGACAGGTGGAGGGAGATGGGCCTGTTCAGCCTGGAGAAGAGAAGGCT
>NW_009721564.1:0-9574 GCF_000703405.1 Apaloderma vittatum | reverse complement strand
CCGCAGGATGAAGTGACACGGCCACGTACAAGCAGGGGGGCAGTGCTCAGTACGCGCCTTCTGGTCTTCACCTCGATTCAGGACAAAGGAAAGAGTAAGGCTGAGGGGGAGGCTCCCGCCTGCTGCTCCTTCTCGGGGAGCCCGGCGCTTCCGCAGCTGGGGCACTCAGCCGCTCCTCTGAGGGTTGTTAGGCTTGCAGAGTTGATGGGTTTCACAGGAGTAGGTTAGTTTTCCTGTCACTCCCACCTAAAAATATTACAGCATAATGTAAACTAACTGCTCTTGTTTCTCATGAAACACATTTTTAAAGAAATACAGCAGCTAGAAATACCCATTCCAACTCCAAAATTCCTTTAACAGATAGCTTTTTAGACTGACACCTCACATCAGTATGTAAAAGCTTTGTATTCCTGCAAAATTTTTATATCTGAGTCCTTTACCTCTGGAGTTAAAAAAAAAGGAAAGTGATAATGACAATACTGCTATTAACAGGAGTTGGGGTGATTTGGTTTGTTGGTTGGGTTTTGGTTGGTTTTTTTTTGCTACAAAATATCTCCAGGAGAAAAGTGCAGTAAAGTGTCAACAGAAAATTCTTTTTGAAGATTACTGTTTAAAACAGCCTGAAATTCAACTGCCAGCAAATATTAAAGAACAGTACTGGAACTGTAATGCTTTCACATGGGTAGTAACGAGTGCATCTGTGAGGCTGGCTCTGGGCCCAGTATAACAGAATTTTTATTTTATGTTTGTAGTTTAGTCCTGAACTCAGTTTGCTGTACCTACATATTGAGAAAAATCCTGGGAAGAGAGGCAGTTTTCATAAGACTTTTGTCTATACATCTCTTTCAGGGAAATTAACCAAAAAGCAGTTTGGAGGAAACTATTTTGATGTGACTTTTTGAACTATTCAAATGTTAATACCATCTACTGGCTCATTACTGAGTTACTCTGATGCATCTAGTCAGTTCTTAGTGGACAGGAATCTAGAGAGAGCATTTAGTCATTTGCCAGGACAGCCCAAATAATTTTCCCCTGCCAGGCAAATTAAAAAGACACTTCTTCCTTCAGGCAAAAAACACTAGCACTCGTCATAATTTTTCACGGAGTAAAATTCTCCCTACAGCTGGAGGCCCAGTGGTATTATCATCCCCGGGCTTCTTGACCTTCCCTGCAGAGCAGCCAGCTCATGGTATGCTCGTTGCCAAGGAAGCTTGTCTACAGTCTCACTAGGGCTTGATTTATTCAGCGTAATTGTTGAGTCTAATTTATTACAAATTGAAAATGGAGTTGCAGATTCATAAAAGATCACACGTGCTCTAGACAAGAAATACTGTACTGTTTCTTTGTTGTTGTTTTGCACTCTTCTTAAATGAATTGATGTAATCTAGAACTGTTGTGAGATTTAAAGGACCAGAAGGATTTGTTTGGTAGATGGTTTCTCTACCTCTTTTCCACTGGAAACCCTACATGTCACAACTGGCTGCAGTGGAAGCTTTCACATTATTGCAACACTAAGGATTTTGATTTCAGGTGGTAAAACAAATACTGACAGAAATAATTCCTCCAGGTAGCTTTATATTTTTTCCAGGGTAAAAAGCAAATAAAATAACTACAACATTTTGATTCTAAATTACTCACATAAAGCAAAAGAAGATGGTTGCTTACTAAACTATTCTACAGTTAAGATTTCCACCACTAGAACATACAGTAGTTGGACTAAGTGCAACGCTTACACTTATAACATAAAGTACATGTGGTCAAAATATAATTAGAAGTGGTTTAAATCCTGAATATTGATAGTGAGGGAACATCACTCAACTCTGGTTATCTCTCCACACAGATACACTCTGAGTGGTTTTCCAGATGCTGTGGTATCTAAATGCTGTAAGTTACACTGAGCACATGTAAGTATTAACTTTGTCTCTTACAGGTAAACATGAGATAACCGAGTACACAGTTTTGTTTGATCTAGTTTTTCTGATTCTATGCCAAATTCCTCCACTATAAAACCATCCTTACTACAGTCTCATCCACAAATTTCTCTCCCTGAAGATCGCAGTTAGTGTTCTCAGGCAGCAGTGTGCTACTGCTGTACCACTACCAGGACTAAAGCCACAGAAGAAGCACTAGACCTCTGCTATCTCAGCAGAGCCTAAATTTCTGAGAGGTAAATTACATTTATGCCCTAGAAAGTATCCTTCAGACTCCCAGTTTGTCATGCCAGCCCTCCCCATCCTTACTACCAATGCTGTACGATGGATAAAAAATCAAACATGATTTGCAATATCCTTTCCTGTGACTATACAACCTACTGATGTTTTTTTCTATCCTTCCTTCTTTGTGAGTTCCCATGCAGGGCATGAGAACATGCTCTTCTTGCTTGTGAGAATCTTGGGTTCCCCCGTGTGTGTGTTGTGGTTTCTGTGTGAGTACAGCTACTGAATTGGCTGATTTGCCCTTTTCCTTTTCTTCTTGGTATTTAAGTTGTGTGTCAGAGAGTGGGTTTTGTTTCCAGTTTTTCTCTGCGTATTTTTTTCAGCCTATACCAACCCATTACCAGCAGAGGTCATTCTCCAGAGATACACAAGGACAAGACAGGTTTATTTTTTATATAAATCACGACTGTTGCCAAAAGCAGACATGTGTTCCATGTAGGCAGCACATCCAGATTTCATTCCAGAATCAAGACCAAATCCGTGCAAATAGGATCTTGAGACTACTTTTGGAATTTTTTTGTCTTAACTGGGAAGGTCCAGACATGGCAAAACACAGAAAGTCTTTCCGTGTTTCAGACGGTCTTTGTAACAGCAGGGGGCTCTGCTGTGTATAGTAACAGTATCTAGTAAAGAAGGTAATAAATATACGGGAAAACTACTCTGCCTTTCTTCATGGAGCAAATGAAGTAGTCACTGACAGCTATTCAACCATTCTAATACAAAGAAAAATATTTTCCTTACTGAATGCAAACAAGATGGTATTCATAGCTAGACAACTGGTTATTAAGATTTACAAGATTTTCTTGTTATTCTAATTTATTAACACATTAGTTTTGAGTTCTCAAAGTCCAAGCCTATTTTTCTTTTCATCATTTCAGAGGTTTAATCCAGCCCTAAGAAAAAAAAACCATACCTTTTCAAGGGTACAGGCACCTCATCTTTGCACTAGTTTTGGGTGGGCTAGAGTTAATTTTCTTCACAGTAGCAAGTATGGGGCTGCAGTTTGGATTGGGGCTGGACACAGTGTTGATAATTCAGGGATGTTTTAGTTGTTGCTTACACACAAGTGCTTACAGAGTCAAGGTCTTTTCTGCTTCTCACTCCACCCAACCAGTGAGTAGGCTGCGGGTGCACAAAGAGTTGGAAGGGGACACAGCTGGGACAGCTGACCCCAAGTGACCAAAGGGACATTCCAGACCATACAACGTCACACGCAGCAGGTAAACTAGGGTGAAGGTTGGCCGGAGGCTGCTGCTCAGGGACTGCTCAGGCATTGGTCGGTTGGTGCTGAGCAATTGCTTTTCATTTGCATCACTTGTCCTTCTTGGGTTTTATTTCTCTCTTGTTTTTTGTTTTCATTTTCCATTAATACTAATATTAGTATTAAACTTTTCTTATCTTCACCCACGGTGTTTCCTCACTTTTACCCTTCCAATTCTCTTCCCACCATCCTGCTGGAGGCGGCTGGGGTTAAACCACAACACCCTCTTAAAAGTTGATAATACATGGCACTTTGCCAGATCAAGCCTTATTTAAAATGTGTTTTACACTAATTTAAAACAGAAAATAAGAAAGTTATGCCATTTCTCTATTTTATGAAAAGGTATACATGACTTTTAAAGTCATGATGGCTTCTTTTCTTTGCTGTTGTCACAACAGAGCCCAGCCAACCTGAATGGTCTGAGATCTCAGTGTTGTGGAATGCAGTCCATATGCCTCCCACACCAGCTTCTTGCACACTACAGTATTTTGGCATACAACTATAATTTTACAAGAAAAAACTCTTGAAGTGGGTACAGTCCACATATCTAATCCACATTAAAGCTGGAGAGAGAAGCATTTTGTAAGTTACATTCGTGCTCTCCACTATAGACCATTTGGAAGCATTCTGCTCTCCTGCAGCAGAGCTCCCTGTGAGGGCTGGCAGCCTCAGACTTGTCTATGAGCTAACAACACGCGGCAAATTGAAAAATTAAATTCCCAAAATGGTGTGCAATCTTGTGTCAGAAAGGTTATAAAATGCATCCTAATTAAGTAATTACTTCCTAATTAGTCAGCTATATTCAGTGAGGTTTTTAGTCTTTACACAGATAAAGTACTATCTAGAGAATTATTACATTATATCTAAAATACATGGGTATTCATACCCAGAACAGAATGTATCAGAGGAAAATGACAAATAATAGGACTGGCTAGATGATAATTTTTGCAGTGTTACCATGAACTAACCGAAGTTGTAATGTTACAGTATAAAACCGGTGAGAGGAAACTGCTTTATAAAAGTATAGAGAAGCTTTAATCCTGTTTTCTAGGATTCTGGTTTGGGCAATTTTGCTAGTCACAACAATTTGCAATTCTTCATACTGTGAATATGCTTGGCATTGGCAGATTTCAGGGGAACTGAAATCCGAATACCCTCTGAGTCCTTTCATAAGGAATCAAAGTTGTGCCTAACAAGTTCTTTGAGATCCCATCACTCTGAACTTGGGCAAGAGTAACATTTAATCAGTACAAATGTTGGCCGCCTTCTCCAAGTACAGCTAAATATTGAGTGTTTCCCAATTACAAAGCAATTTGTTCTTCAGAACGTTGCTGTGCATTGGTATCTTTTGGTTTCAGGAAGTCCAGATAGAGGGGGCTTCCTGTCCCCAGGTTAGGTTTTGAATATCAGAGTTTGCCTGAAAAAAAGACCACACCACCAGTGTAAGGAAGTACACCAGCTTCTACCAGCACAGTGGAACTGCTGTTTCAAACAACTATGACGTGGTCATGAGCCAGCTCAAAGCATCACTGCATCACCAACCTTCCCGAGTGACCAGGGCACACTCTTGCTTAACAGTCACTGCAGCACTTTCGCACCTCTGCAGCTGAACGTCAGCATCAACGGTCCACCACAATCCACCGTGACCGAGTCTCATCAAAGTGAAGCCCACTCCAGTAAATAACATTTTCTTTTTTTTTTTTTTTAGGAAGTCTTATATTTTCTATACTTTTACTGTGCTTCTTTTGGTAATCAGAAAGAAACATTTTCATCTCTAGCTCCTATATTTTAGTAAGTTGCTATATTAGTAATGGAAAAAATACAATCCTTCAACTTTTCAATTCAGCTGCCTGATTTTACTTGAAATGTGTCCAATACAGTGACTTTGTCCATATATTTTACAGAAATGAGTTACATGTCCCTGAAATCCTCTAGAAGCAAAAACTTGTGGGAAGATCCATC
Organism: Apaloderma vittatum; assembly: GCF_000703405.1. Taxonomy (NCBI): domain Eukaryota; kingdom Metazoa; phylum Chordata; class Aves; order Trogoniformes; family Trogonidae; genus Apaloderma; species Apaloderma vittatum. The sequence continues at coordinate 4,135 of NW_009721564.1, read as the reverse complement.
TCTCATCAAGACGAAGCCTAACCTACAAAATTAGTCTTATGGCCCAGGTCAATAGTGTTTCATAAAAAAAGATGTATTTGCTTTGTGAAGCAAGTCAGCTTCAGATGAGTGGTTTTTTAAGAAGCTTTTATTAGAATATTAAAATTTAAAATTATTATTTAATGCCAGTAGCAGCTACCATTTCATTAAAAAGGCTTCCAACATTTTATTCTCACATATCAAGTCTTTTTTAGGGAAAACTTCATTGAAATTCACACGTTCAGAACAGTTTCAACAAAATCATCATTTTTCACTAAAATCCTTCTGAGCAGTTTTATTTTAAATGTAGTGTGTACAAAATGCTTCACAAAATAAAATTACATTATTTTCACTGAGTACCTTTGCAATTAATTATTATGAAATAATTCAGTAGACTATCTTACATGTTTCATTTTGGGTTTGTTTTGTGGGTAGGCAGTTGGGATTTTGATTGTTGGCGTTGTGGGTTTTTTTGTTTATCATGAGATAATGAGAGCTAGTAACCATTAAGATATGAAGTCACTGAACTGGCAGTTTTTCCACTGACTGCATTGAGCTTTGGACCAGATCTTAACAGTTCATGTTCCATTTGAAGAACAGTAGGAACAGTAATTTCTCTGGAGATGCTCCTCATATTCTGAACTGCTACCATCAGCAGTATTGCACAGGAAACAACCATGCTCCTTACTTGTACAACACAGAATAGGGTTTGTGCCTTTTTTGCATAAAACCCCCACATTTTGTAATATGGTTTCCACTTATTTAGTATTCTTAGATTCCTAAATATCTTTAACAATACCTTACCATTTTAAACTCTTAAGAGTAGTTTTCTACCCAGTGCCTTTATTTAAATGAAACAGCAGAAAAAAAAATGCTTAGTTACCATGTGCCATTACTGGTATCATGGCATTTAAACCATGAAACGAAGCTTGCTGAGGGTCTGTCAAAATGTAAGCACATGATAGCAGCTGTTAGTCTGTTTATCAAGTTTTTTTTTCCCCAAGAGGAGGCTGAGAGGAGACCTCATTGCTTTCTACAACTACCTGGAAGGAGGTTGTAGTGAGGTGCATGCTGGTCTCTTGTCCCAAGTTACTAATGATAGGACAAGAGGTAATGGCCTCAAGTGGCACCAGGGGAGGTTTAGACTAGATATTAGGAAAAAATTCTTTACTGAAAGAGTGGTGAGGCACTGGAACGGGCTGCCCAGGGAAGTGGTGAGGTCACCATACCTGAAAGTGTTCGAAAAACATATAGATGTGGCACTTCGGGACATAGTTTAGTGGTCATGGCAGTGCTGGATAGATGGTTGAACTAGATGATCTTAGAGGTCTTTTCCAACCTGAATGATAATAACAATTCTCTGACCTATCTTTCTATTTATGCATTTGCTGTTGTTCAGTATCTCCAGCACCTCACCATCAACATGGAATTCATTATTTTAGCTTCTTATGACTGCAAGAAAATCATCCTACATCCTTATGACTAAAGACGGAACACAATATGGGGACCAAGGAACTGCCCTTTGGTAAGCAGTACTCGTCACCTTCTTCACCTGGCTTGTCTGAAATTTGTGTTCATGTAACTTGCACATAACACATAAACTATCTATTGATCAGGCCAACAGATCTCCACAGGTCAACTTGCAAAAGCCAACATCTTCTCTGAAGGGTACATCATGAGCCTGCAATTACGTGTGTTCCCTGTAGTTCAACGCAGGGGCAGGGGGGATAGGGAAAGGAAGATTTCCATAAGTAAATACAAAAAGATAGTTCATCCTTAATAGGTCATTGCACAAGATTTTTACAAACATGCATTAACTAATTTCACAGCTCATGAGGTAAGTTTGCTTTTCCTCATGTGATACGAAGGCATGCCAAGCCACAGTAAGTTGAAGCGGCATGCACAAACACAGTCACGCTGACATTGGAGTGGAATGCTGATTCTCCTGAAGCCATCAGGAGCTTTCCTGCCGACTTCAAGAAACAAGACAGGCACAATTTTGCCTCAACATTGCAAGTTCATCATACACTATTTGCTTTCCCAAAAGTATCTGTATCAAAATAACATTTGGACATACATATCATTAAAGCAACTAATACTTTTTATGTAACACAAACACCATATCACATTGAACATGAAAATGCAATTTTTTCATGCTATTTATTTCCTGTGTGCCCTTCCAAACTTTGGAAATTAATCAGACTACTAAATTTCAAGTTCACATACATTCACTTAAATGTTTTACTAAAAACATATGCTTTGGCCTGTGCAACATGCATTTTAAGATTGTTAGCCTTATTCCAATGCTGCCAGCCTATGTGACATGCTAAGAAGCAGCATTACAGAATTTGCAGACAAGGTCTGAGGTCTTGCTAAGGTTGTCAACTAGAGGCAGAAACTGAGGTGTCAGGCAGTTTGTACCTTTCCCTCGCCAGGGGATCAATGAGAGATACCGTGGCAGTGCTAACTGGAAACTTTCTGCTACACCAGCTGTTTCTGGGGGGCGGATTGGGGGTGGAACAGTAGCATGTGGGCCAAGAGCAAAGGTTAATTTGTGCTTTTCCCCTGCCAAAATTAGTGGGTCCAAATTCACTGGACTTCGATTTTTAATACTTAGGTAGCATTTCAACTTTGATTTCTAATGAACTCTGACAAACTCAAATCAAGAAGTCTGGGAAATCCACTCGTATACACTGAACATAAATGTTAGAATCAGTTCTGGTTTTGGTTTTGTGGTAAATTTGACCTTGACAAGTCTTACCACAGGTTGAAATGTTTTCTTCTGAACTATATTTTATCAAATCTGGAAATAAAGCACCATGACGCTGCTCGTAATTATCAGTCAAAAACCCAGATTCAGGTAACACTTAGTTTTCCAGACACACAACTGATGACAAGTTTAAAGGAGAAATGTCAAAATATACAGGCTCCCAAACCTGACATTTCAAAAGTTAAAAAAAAAAAAAATACAGGGGAAAAAATCAGTTTGAAGGAGATGCAGACTGCAATGTCTTACGATCATTACTGGAGCTGCAAATAAACAAAAACGTCCTTCTTGGGACTTGAATTTCTAACATATAGTGCTCCACCGGGTCATTTTGAGAGCAGAATTTTGGAAGGAAGATAAGCAGGGCTAGACACACTCTACTCAGTCTTCACAAGCTGAGCAGTAAACAAGGAAAAGCTTTCAGTACAATCAGTACAATGATTGAAAAAACCACAAAATTTAATTCCTGAGTAAAAAAATAAGTTTTCTGCACCACCTCAAGACAATCCCTTCAGCACAAAAACCATCCCATTTCTGTCATTTTGTTAACTGGGAATTGACTAAAAGTCTCAAGTAGCAATTATTTTTAAATTAGCACAGAGTAAGAGCTAAAATATTGCACTTGAAGTGGAATAAGGACTAGAAGAATTTATTTATAAAGCTATACACTATGGCAAGCAGAAGCTCCTTCAAAAGAAGCAATAGTAAAGACAGGAAAAAGACTAAAGATGTAACTGTACAGGACAAAATAAAATCAAATGCAGCAAAAGCAGTTTGCTTGCTCTTCATCAACTAAGGAAAGATACGAAAACACACAGAACAGAACCCAAGTCTCAAACCATCTAATTTAGGCACCTAAAATAGGACGCTGGTTTTCTACATTCTCTCTAAACCAGTGGAGAAAGACAAAGTAAGAAGAAGGCTCTACAAAAAGAATTCATAAATACACCCCAGGCTCTTGCTCAGGGAGGTAACATTAGGTCATAGGAATATTCCTGAGTGAATAATCCCTTATTCCACTCTCTGAGCACAAACAAGGAGTCTCTTCTGGGCACCCAGGACGGGTAAAACGAGCCTTCTCCTCCCCAGGGGCGGCAAGGAGAGAGCGTTTGCCTCTCCCTCCCATAAATCCTGCCGCTGTTCTATTTCACGGCACATCTCCAGTCATTTTGCTATGCAAGCCCGAGAGATAAACACATTTTCCTCATCTGGAAACAATGAGGAAACTGAAAGAGGACCGACTTGTTCCTGCGAGGGGGCAGGATGAGGAGGAAGCGCTCCGTGGGCAGAGCTGACAGCGGGAGGGATGCGGTGCCGGCGCTCAGCCCCGCCGCCCGGCCTCCACCCCCG
>NW_009721563.1:0-25754 GCF_000703405.1 Apaloderma vittatum | reverse complement strand
ATGCAGGACCCTACACTTGGCTCTATTGAATAGTTGTCTTGAAGTAACTCTAATGTGTTTAGGACTGAGTACATGAATACTTATTCAGATTATTGGCCATTTTCAGCATTTGAAAGTTGAAAACACATTTACCATGGAAAGAACTATTTTCAAGTATCTACTCCCTATAAATATTTGCAATGAAGTACAGCAAATACATTCTCACACACTCCCAAACTGTTGTTAATTGGATAACTTGTTTGAGAAAACACTTCTAGATTAGTGTAAGAGTTTTACCTGAATCAGTCTAGACAGAAGTTTGTGATGACACGCAAAGATCTCTACCGTTTGACAGAAATAGTCTTTACTCCACATTATCTCGGGTTTTACCCACTTTAAGGTGTACCACCTTTAATATTAACATTACGTGCAAAAAAGCCCTCAGCTAAATTGCACAGCACTAATCAGCAGAACAATTATTTCCTAATAATATAATTCTGATTACAGATCTCATACAAGTGTAGGACATGGACAAGTGTTAGTAGTGCTGGATGAATCTCAAAATTCCGTTTGTGTAACATGCACTAAGCAGATTATTCTGTGCTTTGTAGTTGGATAAGGGATTCTTTTCATCTCCATTCAAGCTTTTTATTATTCCTTTCTTATAGAGGGAAAAGAAGTTCACAAAGTCTCTGCCTACTACTTCTTCCAATACCTTCTTCAGCACAAACATCTTCTAGATGCTCGAAGAACCCTACCTATTTTCTAAGGTCACATTCTCTGTTCCATGAATGTTCTGTACAATTCTACATTAACCACAGTCTGGTAGTTAAAAATTCCTCTTTCACGGAACGTTCCCTTCCAACTAGCATATCACAAAATCTGGTTTACATTAATTGTATCTCAGTCCAGCATCAGAATAAATGAATCACCTAACTTTACTGTTCCTTCCATTGCCTCATTTTTGTAATTTTCTCCAAGTCAGGATCTAACCTAACTTCAAAATTTGGCAGTGCTTCACTCCTTAGTCACACATTAGAAATGGTTTTCTTACCCCAAACCAGCTATAGTTAGTTCTAACACAGACTAATGATTGCTTAAGGGTTTAAGTGTGCCACAACATTTATAAGAATAACTAATTAGTTGAAAAGCATGGATGAAAATTTATGCATTCCCTTTTTGTGATATACCACTGCCTATCAATATGGCTCTAAATCTGGTCTATTCATTATCTTGTAAAATTATGTTCAGACACATTTTTCATGAAAATAAATGATAATACATTTCACATGTTTCTATAAGTGGGAGAAATATCTCAAAATATGTAATGTGTATGTACTTGCTGTAAGAAAGGCATATGCTAATGTGCTACTCATCAAAAAATAAACAAATGTTTCCATGTTTTTGTTACATACAATTCCAGTTAATGAAAGTACAGTGGTTTCACTAGGTAGAAAACTTCTGGTTCTGTTTTTGTTTTTGAACTTAAAATCACATTTTACTTAAATAGCCTCTCTTTTTTTATCTTTTTTTTTTGTTGTGCTTTTTGTTTGTTTTGTTTTTTCTATCAACTCTCTTTCCCACATCTGCTGTAGTTTCTAGGACTGTGTGTTTCTAGCTGGGATAGACAATCTAATTTAAAAGTGTAAAGATTAAGGAATGTCACATGAAGAAAAAATAAAAAATACTCAACACTAGTCTAAACCAGACACGTCCTGTCCTTCATAAACAAACATTTCTACTCACCTCTCTTTCGCTATATTTCTTTCTGATATGAAACATATGTAAATGGTTTCAAGACAACTAAAAGTAAAAATATGTTTATGATCGTACTATCCGCAATGATTCAGGCACACAGGAAAAACAAAGCTATTACTTTTCCAGCTCAGATTAATTTTGCATCATAAAATAAAATGTGGTTTTAACTAATGAAATTTATTTCTGCTGTCAAAATAATTTTGGAATAACTTGATGGTGTGATTTTGTCTGTTTCCTCTGATTTAATATGAAAGCTGTAAGCTGCCTGTTATTACCTATTCTGATTCATTAGCCTTGTAATTGTAAATTAATCAATTCTGTCATGCTACTAATATATACCAAAATGAAATGCAGGGCAAAATTTGTGAACTACTTTAAGAAAGATGCAACTAATCCCGATGCATGGAATGACATTAGGCAGAAATGCTATTCTGTTCAAAATTGAAAGGTTACTTTGTATTAAGAAAATATTTTTACTCTCTTCACTTCTCCCGTCCCATCAAACTTATTGACGGGACCAAAATCCCAAGGTGATTTTTTAATATTCCTTACAGTTATAAATGATACCGGTGAAGTTGAAAAAAAAAATGAAAATCTGATTTGAGAAAGAAAGAATATCACAATTTCCTGAATTTTGCAATTATGACACATTGCTTAGATAAGAACCTTCACATTTGATTAACATTACTAAGTATTGTGGCAGTTTTGTGCTGCTTTATGGCAAGCTAAAAAGGGAAATGATGAACTGACACTGCCATACTCACTGCTTTGTGAAAGATCAGGTAGGAAGAGAAGCACGCCAAACATCAGGTGTCACTGTTTTTGCTTCTTCCACTACTTCTTCATCCCATAAACCTACAACTCCTTTTCTGGCTAACAGTAGTTATGAGGCAGAAATCAGAATATCTGTCCCAAATTTACAATGAACTAGACTCTTGTTCCTGGCTTGTGTTCTGCTACCTGACAAATCAGTAAGACCACATAGTGCAAATAATAAAATATACAACAGAAAACTGCCTAGGAAAAAAAAAAAGAAAAAAGGTTAAAGTTCTTGGCTATAGTTGCTGAGTAGAAAATTTACTCTTACTTTTCTACCTAGTAGCATGTTGAGTTTTTTAAGCAGAATTAGAAAAAAAGATATAAGAATAACAAACTTCATTTCAGCCAAAGCCAACACAAAATAAAATGATTTGAAAAGTTACATCTAAGTCAGGCTTAGTCCCACCTTTAATTCTATTCTTCACTGTGCCAACTTGCTGAGACTAATAGCTCTACATCTCTATTAGTGTGAAGTCACTAACGTGACTTTTAATAAAGCTTAATTCCCCTGTTTGTATCAAAATAAATCAGATAAATAATGAAGGCACTTTCAAGGTCTTTGTCATAACTGATCAATCTCCTTCTTCCCTTCCCCCCTGACCCTTTCCTTACACAAGAGCATGTACTCTGCCACCAACAGCATGCACTTTATCCACAGGATACCACTGCAAAGGAACACCAAATGTGCAGGGTGCACAATTTACCTGCTAGTGGAACAAGAGACATGAGTCAGGAAAATGCAGTGATTAAAGAAAATCCAGTCAAAAATAAATACAAAACTTTCAATTTCAAATTTCTCAAACGTCAATTCTACCTAGTACTTTTTTTCACATAGTAAGTTAATATGGATGAAAATCCAGTTTCTGTCGTGTCTTCGATACTTTCTGAACTAACTTGTCTTCCAGACACTGAATAGAACTTTTAACCAGTCTTAAGCAGAAGCATAGTTTAGCTGTCATAAATAACAGAAAAAAAGAGGTTTTAATGGGTTTACCAATCACTCAGCTAAGCTTATGTTATAATCAATTCACCATTATTCAATCTGTTCATCTACTTGTCCACAGTCATCTAAATATTCGAAAGAACAGTTGTGTTGTTCAAAGTTTTGTTTTCATTTTCCTTCACTTTTGCTTCCCTTTTCACCACTGAAGTATTTGTAGATCTCCAAAACATTCATCTGTTTGATGAATGACAAGAGGTAGCACACATTTTTCTAATTTGACAGCTGACACATGTGAGCCAACAGCGTTTCTTAAAATTATAAAGCCTGATGTATATCACTCATTGCAATTTCATCTGCATTGCAGTGAGGGAACTTAGAGAGAATCTCTCTTTTAACAGCTGCTGTGCCTATGAACTCACTCTCCACTACAGCCAATGGTTTCAAAAGTTCTTGAGGAGTACACAAAAGGTGGTGTATTAGAACTCTAACAGTACATGAGGGCATCCTCCAGTCAAAATCTTGAAATACAGGATTCAGATGTCTGTCTGAAAGCTGATATGTCTGGCAACATTTGGCTCTGAATAACAGCCTAGAATGCATATCCTGTCAGGACAGGTAAGCAGAAATATTGTGAAGAACACACATTAAAAAATACTTCATTTTTTGTATACAAGATGGATTTTGACCTCATGCATAAAATAGCCCCCTGAGACTTGGAGATAAATGACACTGACATTATTTTCATGGAGCTGTACTTTGAACGAATCAGTGACTTTGTCGATATGGGGAATCCTTACCATTTAACATGTGTGAACTGTGTATTTGTGAACTCCTTCCATGATTTCTAGTCCAGTAAAACTCAGATCCAAAGCGGCTACTGGAAGGGGTTACTCTCTGGGAGTCAGTCCAATTCTGTCACATCACTGAATGTGTCAGCAGATGTTTACATCATACAAGGTTAATCAGAGGGAATAAGGAAATAGGGTTTGTCAGCATTATCGTAGGTCAGTGAAATAGCATATTCCATTAATAAAGGGATTAATATGTGATTTGTAAAGTTCCATAACCATAAAACCTCCTTTTTTCTATATTCCACTTGAGCAGAAAGCATGTTTTAGTCAAGTCCTCCATTTTTCAAAGCCACATGGGGGAATGAATTTATCAATTCCCTCAAAGGTAGTTGGTGAGTCACTGCTTCTGATTTTAACAAGCATCCCATGAGCCAACAGAAACCTACCTAATGAAATAATTTTTATCCTTTCAATTAAAAGCAAAAGGTTAGAGTAGGAAAAAAAAGGAGGGGCGGGAATTATTCATAACTGTACTGTACTCCTTGTGAACTGTAAAGAAACAGAATATTAGGAAAGAGATTGTGTGTATAGTTTCACATGCATAATTGTAAAGAAGGAGGTGAGGAGCGCGTCCATATCCGAAAAATAAATTCACGCGTATAGTTAAATTTAAATTTATTTACAGGATATAAGCTCCCCACCAATTTAAAGGTTCGGTATCGGTTGAGACAAAGATCAAGCTCACGCACTAGCCCTTGACAAAAGAATGATAATCCAGATTATCATACACTCACCTCAATCAAGCTGGGGGTTCCCTTTCTCGTCTTGATTGTTTTCACTAAGGTACCATAAAAGGGAGGATTCCCATTCTCCCTTTTAACCTTGCCAGGGGGTACCTTTACCAGGTGGGAGTTCCCATGCTCACCTGGTCAACCTTGCCTAGGGATCCCCTAGACCAAGGGGGACACCTTCTCAGGCCACTGCCACGAGGTAACTCCAACATGGCCACTGCAAAGCCCTCTTTTAAACCCTAGCCAATGATGACTGTGGACAATCATAGCCATCTCGGCTTCTCATTGGCTGCTGGCCAACTTCCTGGGTGTAACCGAGTCCTGACCAGCTAGACAAGTCCGGACTAGCCCAGGTAGGCAGATTCCAGGGAATCTGCCTGGCAACAGCTTAGCTGGGGGGAGGAAATACCTGCCACAATAATGCTGGCCAAATGTCAAGGATCTGAAGGAGTGCAACTGAGAAAAAGTTATCCTGAAAATGTAATTCTAAATATAGAACACTTGAGTTAAGGATTGAATAACTAATTGAAAGAACGTTTAATATAAAGGCCAAATAATTAAGCCTTCAACAGGAAAAGATTTACAGGATGAGATTACACAGCTGATAAATGAAAAGCATCTGGGATGAAGAAAAGAAAAAAGAGATACTGTTGAAAACATCATAGACTTTTGAGAACTGGATAAACTAAGGTCATTTAAAAGATTATTGTCAGAGACAAGAAAGAGGACATAAACAGGTCTCTGGTGTTGGGGAAAAAGGTGTATAAAAGACAAAAATATTGGTGAAAGAATACAGTGCTTCTTGAGAAGATTGGCCAAAGATAAGGGAAATAAAACAGAACGTAACACTAGATGTTATTATCAAAGTGGAAATCATCCATAAATAAAGAAACTTGGCTATGGCAATGATCCTGCATGAGAAAAGAAGTTTTATGCTGGATAGACAAAATACACCTGAGGAACAGAAGAAATTTTAGCTCTGACATTGCACACAAAGTTAACTATCTGTCTCAGTTAAATGACATGAACTTCCACAAACGTGAAAGCATTTATCTAGACAAAATTTTATCAGTGTTGAATAAAGTTGAGTTTTCTTACATTGGTTTATGTAACTGTCTGTTCACACATTTCAGAATAATATTAAGTTGTTTCTTTCAAAGATTTGGTAATTAACTTATTATGGTGTTCATTATTGCTCCCAAATCCTCTTCCTCTGAACCACTGGTACAATTTTTAGCCTATTTCACTATATTGTTTCCATGCAATCTTTATGATTTGTCATTCTGAATTCTGATTATGTGCTTCCTTGTAACTTGTCCTCACCTTCCTGAATGATATTATTTTCCTTTTCCCTATCTGTAGTGCCAGTACCGAATCTGTAATTCTCTAAACAACCACATTTGAAGTAATCAGTCAAAACAACATTGAAAAACTATTGGTTTTAAACTTCGTATATTAATATTCCTTTTTTTTGCACATAGTAATTATCAAACATTTCTGTGGGACTGCTTAATAGAAGGAATAGTCAAAAATTCCATTTTGAAACAATTCATATTTCCTAGAGCCCAGGATACTGCAGTATTGAAGGTACTTTACTATTTCAAAAAGCACACTCTATTTCCATAGACGAAAGATTAATTTGTCCCTGAAGCTACTGATAACTTGCTAGCAACACTTATTTTACATGTGCACAATCTTTCAATGAGGTAATATTTAAAGTGAGTGACCACACTTCCAAGTCTAAATCAGCTATTTCCGCTTGGTCTTTTTCAAAAATACGAAGCTAAAAGAAGTTACGGTTCCTTCTGTAACATAAAATGTTTCCTCACAGCCATCACATTTTGTCCACTGAATCAACTCTCACATTAAAAATGAAAATCAATCAAAAATAAACAGATTTTTTTAAAAAAATAAAATGAAAAAAAATCCAAATCCTTCTGTTTCCTAAAAATACACTACATCTTGCTATGATAAACGTTAAATGAAGAAAGTTCCTGCTTAGATTGAATAGCTGTTGTCATGTAAGGAAAAGAAAGAGGCTGTGCTTTTTTTCTTTTCCAGAAGTATCATAGCCTTTAGCTGGCACTCTTAGTAACTCTCTCACATGTATAGAATATTTCCTGAGTACACCATAAACAATATTACAATCAGCAAGTCTATCAAATTGATTCTAATTTTTAATGTAGTGTTTCCCCTGAGCAATTACCAAGAAATATGACTAATTTATCCAACAATATCCAGAATCCATTTCTGGATGAAAAAATAATTTATAGATGAATCAAAATTAGTCAGAGATAGAATTGGTTTATTCTTTGAGAATGTTAAAGACAGTAAGTGTAACTTACTGTAATTCACAGCAAATTAAAACTTAGTTTCACAAGCAAGTAATCTTAAAAATCTTAGAAAAGGAAATGTGGAGGGTCATAATTAAAAATAGATTAGAATTAGGACTAATAAGGACATCTTCTCTAACATTCTCCAAGAGAATAGTAAAAGAAGGTTTTGCAGAATTTATTTTTACAAGAAACAGATTAATGGTTTTGAATAGGAATATAAAATTTCCATTTTATAGAAGATTTTCCAAAACGTAAAAGATATCCAAAGTAAAAGTTTAGAAATTAGGCAGGTCTAAAAAATTATATACCATAAATTTTGGGACAGGCTTTTACCATTTGGATTTTTGCAAACAGCAAACTTAAATTTCGTAGATGTGAACTACATATGCATTTACATATTAAGAAATGTTACAAAGATATTCAAACCAGAAAACTCCTATTATTAAAAACTGTAGAAGCATATTTCTCATAACACAAGTAATAACATTGTAGTGTATTTCGTTTCAGACATAAGAAATAATCAGTACATTTGGCAACCCTTATTTACTTCGATACACAGTTATTTCCTATTCCTCAAATTTTAGTACAGACACACAACACTGTCAAATTAAAATTCAGCTCATTGTTTCAAGATGCAACTACCAAACTCTATCAGAAGGAGACTAACTTCACATGTTAGCACAAGCTTCCCTAGTCATCTGTGCAATTATTTTGGACAAAACACTTAACTACAAAAGCAGTAAAAAACAGGGAATGATTTGGTTTTAGATTCAGACAGAACAATGGGAATCTCCAAAAATTATGGAATTTAAATATTATTTAAAATCTAAGAAAAATGGTATATATAGTCTGAGCTACCATGAAAACATGTGGGAAGCTTCCACTTGGTGGCTCTAAAACTCACAAGCACAGTTATGCTGACAGCTCTGACTCCTGACTAAAATTTTAGGTCATTCACACTGCCATCATCTTACATTACAGGGTTTCTAGTAAGCAGAGGGTTGTGGTTCCCATTTCTGCAGACTGTGAGCACTTGGAATGTATGCTATTGAAATCTACAACAGATTACAGAATCTTCCCCTAGGTAATGGGAAATATAGAAAGAGAGAAAAATATGATTTCTGATTAAAAATACTATGAAATGAACAGAGTAAGCTAAAAAATTTCAGATGTTTGTAACCTGAGGACTCAGTCCAAAAACTTCATAGAATCATAGAATCATAGAATGGCCTAGGTTGGAAGGGACCTTAGAGATCATCTACTTCAACCTCTCTGTCATGGGCAGGGACGCCTCTCAACTAGATCAGGCTACTCAAGGCTCCATCCAACTTGGCCTTCAACACCTCCAGGGAGGGGGCAGCCACAGCATCTCTGGGCAATTTATTCCAAAGTCTTGCCACCCTCGTACTGAAGAATTTCTTCCTAAGATCCAGTCTAAATCTATTCTCCTTCAACTTAAACCCATTTCCCCTGGAACTATTGCTGGACACTCTTGTAAAAAGTCCCTCCCTAGCCTTCCTGTAGGTTCCCTTCAGGTGCTGGAAGGCAGCTTATTAAGTCCCCCCGAAGTCTTCTCTTTTCATGACTGAACAATCCCAGTTTCCGCAGCCTGTCCTCGTAGCAGACCCCCTGGATCATCCTTGTGGCCCTCCTCTGAACATGCTCCAACAGATCCATGTCCCTGTTTTGGTGGGGGCACCAGAACTGGACGCAGCATTCAAGGTGGGGTCTCACAAGAGCAGAATAAAGGGGGAGAATCACCTCTCTTGAACTGCTATGCATCTCTTCATATATCCTAGGATGCGGTTGGCCTTCTAGGCTTCATGAGCGCACTGCCGGCTCATGTTGAGCTTCTCGTCTATCAACACCCCTAAATCCTTCTCTTCAGGGCTACTCTCAGCCCATTCTGTGCCCAGTTCGTATTTGTGCCTGGGATTAGCCCAGCCCAGGTGCAGGACCTTGCATTTTGACTTGTTGAAGCTCATGCAGTTTGCACTGGCCCATTTCTCAAGCCTATCAAGGTCTCTCTGGATGGCATCTCTTCCCCCAAGTGAGTCCACAGCACCACACAGCTTGGTGTCGTCAGCAAACTTACTGAGGGTGCACTCAGTGCCGTCATTCATGTCGCTGACAAAGATGTTGAACAGCACTGGACCCAGCACAGACCCCTGAGGAACATCGCTTGTCACTGGTCTCCATGTGGACATCGAGCCATTGACCACAACTCTTTGAGTGCGACCATCCAGCCACTTCTTTATCCATCGAGTGGTCCATCTGTCAAATCCATGTCTCTCCATTTTAGAGAGAAGGATGTCACGTGGGACAGTGTCAAACACCTTGCAGAAGTCCAGGAAAGTGACTTCGGTTACTTTTCCCATGTCAACCAGCACTGTAGCTTTGTCGTAGAAGGCCACTGTATTAGTCAGGCATGACTTACCCCTAGTGAAGCCATGTTGGCTGTCACCAACAACTTGATTTTTTTTTATGTGCCTTAGTACAGCTGCCAGGAGAATCTGTTCAATGATTTGACCTGGCACAGAGGTAAGGCTGACTGGTGTATAGTTACCCGGGTTGTCCTTGTTAAAAGACTGTAGAGTACTTCTGGTGGAAGCTTTCTGACACCAGCACTATCTTTGTAATTGAGGTTTTATAGAGGAAATGCATCCATGAAGCCTATTATTATGAGCTTGAAAGACAAGGACTAGACAGGATGCATTTAAGAAAAATGAATTAGGAAATATATGTGTTTACGGGGAAAGACATCATTAACTCAGAACTGTTCTTTCAACTTGTGTTGAGCTTCTGTATGGCAGGGTTTTGATCACAGGAAGAGGCTACAGGGCTGGGTCCTGTAAGAAACTCCTAGAAGCTTCCCTGGCCACAAGTTGGAACTGCCTCTGGTTAAGGCCAAGACAATTAGCATCTCTGGGATAAGATAATTAAAGAGGGGAAAATCTGCTGGGCAAGTTTGTTTTGGAATTGAGGAGAGAAGGAGGATGTGAGAGGAACAATCATGAGGACACCAAAGTTGGTGAGAAAGGAGCAGGGAAGGTGCCCTGGAGCAAAGATTCCTCTAGATCCCATGATGAGTGAGCGCCTGCAGCACATGGAGATTAATGGTGGAGCATACACTCACCTGCAAGCTATTGAGGATCCAACACCAGAGCAGGTGACTGCACTCTGATTTGATTGTAAAATGTAGGTAGTGGTAGTGTTTGAACTAAATTGATGTTGTTTCCCCTACTCACATTTCGTTTTTTGCCTCTGGCCATAACTTGTGAGTGATCACTCCCTGTCTTTGTCTTGGCTCTCAGGCTTTTTTATGTTCTCCTCCCCATCTGTCCTGGGTTCAGCTAGGATGAGGTTAATTTTCACAAGATACAGGGAGGGGACACACCTGAAATAGTCCAACAGAACCAACCAAGGAGATATTTGATACCATCCTGATCTCATGCAAAGTAGGAGCTGGCTAGGGAGAGGAGGAAGGAAGGTTTTAGCTCTGAACAAACACGTTGACACCTGACTGTCAGGTTCTGAGTGGTGAGAAGTACACATTGTACATCACTCACGTTGTATGTCATTTAGTTGGTGTTATTGTCATTACTGTTGTTTCTCCTGTTTTTTATGTTGTATTATTAAACTGTTCTTTTGTCAACCCACAAGATTTTACATATTGCTCCCTCCCGGTTCTCCTCCCCATCACCCTTGGGTTCTTTGCTGGCTGGGCAGCTGGCTCAAACCACACCACCATCCCACCATGAGGGGGAAGCGAGTGAATAGCTGTCTGGTGTTACACTGCTGGCTGGGTGGGTGGACAGGCCTGAATCATGACACATTCCATCATATTATAGCACATTTTATATTGTGATATATACATATAGTGCAGGCTGTTCCAGTGTCTCACCAGCCCCACCATAAAAAGTTTCTTCCTTACTCACTTGCAGTTTAAAACTTGTTTCCCCTTGTCCTGTCACTATATGTCTTGGTAAAAAGTATGTCCGTTTTTCTTTAGTGATTTTGCCCCTGTACTTAGCGATTGTGCCCCTGTGCTCGGCACTGGTGAGGCCGTGCCTCGAGTAATGTGTTCAGTTCTGGGCTGCAGAGTACAGGAAGGACATCGAGGTGCTGGAGAAGGTACAGAGAAGGGCAACTAGAATGATTAGAGGACTAGAGGATAAGTCTTTTGAAAAGAGGCTTAGGGAGCTGGGGCTGTTCAGCCTGGAGAAGAGGAGGCTGAGGGGTGACCTTATTGCTCTCTACAGCTACCTGAAAAGCAGCAGTGAGATGGGTGCTGGCCTCTTCTCCCTGGTGAATAGCGACAGAAAACGAGGGAACAGGTTCGTGTTGTGCCAGGATAAGTTTAGATTGGATATTAGGAAAAACTTCTTCACCAAAAGGGTGGTGAAGCATTGGAATGGGTTGCCAAAAGAGGCGGTGGAGTCACCAACTCTGGACGTGTTTAAGAAACGGCTGGATGTGGCACTTCAGGAGATGGTTTAATGTTAGGGTGGTGTAGGGCTGTAGGTTGGACTTGATGATCTTAAAGGCCCTTTCCAACCTTTACGATTCTCTGATTCTATGTCACACCTAGCTAAAGACGCAATGAATGAACAGTTGTGTAGTAAAGCACATATATATATTCTGGGAAAAGAGCTACATAGGTCATGTAAAAAGCTCTTTTGTCCACATAACACAGTCACAACCCCAGTGTCATTATTTTTGTTCACTGGAGTAAAGCTATTCAGGCCCACATCTCAGGCAATCAGCAGCCTTGATTAGTCCTATAGAACTACAAATTTCTCTAACTTTCTTTGTGAACTTTGAAATAGTGGAAATAGAGCACTTTGCATGATATTTTAGCAGATTTTCTGTAATATCCAAAAATGTAAGGATACAGAAAAAAATTCAATTCTTGGTGAAAGTACATAACTGGAACATGTTTTTTAGTGAATGCTATGTGAACTTATAAGAAAATTTTTTCTCATACTTAAATGGTCATAAATTTGCCATTTGACTAAAGGCAAATTTCACGTGTAAATATTTTTCATCAAATTTCACATATACTCACTATAAAGTGTGATTTTTATTATCTTCCACAGATAGCATTATTAATTATGGGGTTTGTTAATGAATTTATAAGTGAGCTGTGTCAGAGTTACACTTGTCCAATTTTCATTTGTGACATTGCATCTATTTGGTTCAACACAAATGCTCTTCATTGAATGAACTCAAAAATTCTATATTAAGAAATTTAACATTTGAGAGCAAATACATATCTCTCATATCATTCACTTTTTGTCAGCCTTGCTTAGGGCATATAGTGATACAAACATAGACACATACACATAAACACATGTGTATGAATATAGTTTTTTATCTATGTATAGCTTTTGACTAAAAAAAAAGAGTATTGTTGAAAAATATACAAAGTCATCACCTTATTGCTTTCATTCTCTGCCAAAATGCCTCTCTCTTCTTTCCAGGTATGGACTTATATGTATGTCTGGTTTACGCCCTATTACTTTTGTGTATTACAGCTACATTACGTAAAACTTCTTCATCTACATAGGCTTAACAATGACAGTAAGACAATTTTTAAACCTGGAAATTGCAATTTTTTATACTCTGGATTTTATAAGCATAAGCATTAGCATAGCTGTACTGAATTTCATTCTTATTTGAGACTTGTGATTACATAAATTTCAACAAAATGAGAGTTTATAAAATAAACTGATGTAACTTCTACTGTGAACTTATGTTTTTAAATCCTGCTGACATCCAATAAACAATTATGTGTTTTATAGATAACAAGGCAGTGAGGCTGCAGAGCTTATGGTTTTATTCCTTGAGTATCATTATTTGTACCTAGGTTCTATGTAGTTTATCTGTGGCTCTCCTGGTTAGGCTAAAATCCTGAAGTGGCTGATGATTGGCTATTTGAGGCTAAAGGGAGCCTGTGGGGTTCCTTAATACTTTGCTGCCATCGTGTGGCTGGTGAGATAGATAAAAAGATGAGGAAAATCAGCTATCGGAATAATGCCTTGAGAGCCTATCTGGAAGACAGACTGGATCCTAAATAATAATAACTTACCAATGAGCTGACTGATTGGACGACAAGAATGAGCTGGTTTTTAGAACACTGACATTTAGTCACTGTCATTTTCTGAAAATATCCATAACCAATACATAAGTCCATGGGACTTGATGAGATTTCATCCTGGAGTCCGGAGGGAGCTGTCTGATACAGTTGCCAAGCTATGCTCCATGATATTTGAAAAGTCATGTCAGTAGGGTGAAGTCCCTAGTGACTGGAAAAAGGAAGACATTACACTCATGTTTAAGAAGGGGAGAAAGCAGGACCGTGGGAACTATCTACCTGCCAGCCTCACCTCTGCCTGGGAAGATCATGGAACAGATCCTCCTAGAAGGAATGCTAAGGCACATAGAGGACAGGGAGGTGATTCGAGGTAGGCAGCAAGTCCTACCTGACCAACCTAGTGGCCTTCTATGATGGAGTAACTCTGTCAATGGGCAAGAAAAGAGCAATGAATGTCATCAATCTGGACTTTGACACAGTTCCTCACAACATCCTTCTCTCTAAACTGGAGTGATGCAGATTTGATGGGTGGACTGTTTGGTGGATGAGGAATTGGTTGGATGGTCACATCCATAGGGTACTGATCAATGGCTCGATGTCCAGATGCCGACAGGTGACAAGCAGTGTTCCTTAGAGGCCCTCACTGGGACCAGTGTTGGTTACTATCTTCATTGATGACATAGTGGGATCAAGTGTACCCTCAACAAGTTTGCAGTTGACACCAAGCTGAGTGGTGCAGTTGACACACCTGAAGAATGGGACATCCTCCAGAGGGACCTGGATAAGCTTGAGAAGTGGGCCCGTGTGAACCGCATGAGGTTCAACAAGGCCATGTGCAAGGTCCTGTACTGGGGTCAGGGCAGCCCCTTGAATCAATAGATAAACACTGGCGAATGAAAAGCTGAATGTAAGCTGGCAGTATGCGCTTGCTGTTCAGGCCAGTGGTATTCTGAATTGCAACAAAAGAAGCATGACCAGTAGATCAAGGGAGGTGATTCTGTCCCTCTGCTCTGATTTGGAGCTCTGGAGTCCAGAGCCCAAGAAAGACACTGACTGTTGGATCAGGTCTGGAAAAGATCCACAAAAATAGTCAGAGAACTGGAACATCTATCCTATGAAGAAAGGCTGAAAGTGGTGTTGTTCAGCCTGGAGAAAGAAGGCTCTGTTGTGGTCTTTCAATACATAAAGGGGCTTATGAGAAAGACAGGGAAATTTTTTTTTAGTAGAGCCTCTTGCAATAGGACAAGGAGTAATGTTTTTTAACTACAAGAGAGTAGATTTAGACTGACTATAAGGAAGAAATTTTTTACAACGAGGGTAAAAAACTGGAACAGGTTGCATAGAAAGGTGGTAGAAGCCCCATACCTGGAAACATTCAAGGTCAGATTGACAGGGTTCTGAGCAACCTGTTCTAGTTAAATATCTCTGCAGAGGATTGGACTAGGCAACCTTTAAAAATCCCTTCCATCCCAAAACATTCTATGATTCTCTGAAATGTTATTGTTCACTTCTTTTTTTCTAAGATACCAGTGTTTAAAATGTGTCTGCTTCAGGTAGCTTTTATCACCACTTCAACTTGCAAAAACATCTGACTTCCATTCAGTCCCTTTCTGCATAAAGCCCTGAAGAAAAGGTTCTGCAAAGCCCACAGTAGGAGTTGCTATGATCAAAACCAGCTGTTCTCAGAAATATCAAGTTTCAGAGTCATGGCAGCATTATCTTGATGAACCTAGCATTAATTAAAATTGATAAAGCATAATGAACTGTGACACTGAGCCACAGTGTTACTAATACCAGCCAACGATCCACTGCATAGCATAGGAGAATTTAATGAATGCAACCTAATTTTCAGTGTCTATAGCTACCCTTGCCGGAATGTTCTCTGTATGCATTGATGATCAATTTCTTAACTTTTTTCCCTTTTTTTGTTTAAAAAAGTCTAAAAATGTAAAGAGTCTGTTTTAACTTAAGTTTATTTCTGTGGTAGTGCTTGGTGGCAAAGGAATCTGCATAAAGTTGGAGGGAGATGCCCAAAACCTGGCAGATACTTAAGGTACTTTGATGTTGAGAGAAGAAAATTAACTGAGAAAACTAGGGTGTGTCATTTGGAGCAATAATATTACTGTTATTTTCTTAAGAAAGGTCTAGTTGTATAGCTGGAATCTTTTTCTAAAATCTTTATGTAGCTTGTGATAGATGACGTTGTGTGGTTGGTACTCATATAAAAAACCTCAAGGCCACTAGCAAGAGATGATTGCATTTTACCCTTCTGCATCACTGAATGTTTATCAGAAAATGAGAAATTCCATATGCCAAACTTGACAGTCCTAGTGGCAGGTTTGTGGTTGCTACTGGATCTACTCTGTGGTGAGACTTTAGTCATAGATGAATTTGTTCCTGAACACCTTTTTCATCTTAGCATGGAAGTATTTCACTAGGTTTTGTCTGGTTCACGTATTGATTTATTGCATGCTTTTTTATTGTATACAAATATAGCCTGAAGATGACAGCAGGAAGTGACCGAGAGTGTCCTGCAGAATATGAAACCTGAAAACTTACAGAGTGTGTGAAGGTAATGGCTATGCGTGCGGAGGCAGAGAAGGATATATATGTATAGCCAATGCAGAAAGAACATAATAGAAGTCAATCTGTTATATGGCAAGAGATAAAGGAAATAATATCTTTTCTGAAGATTCTTACATTAATAGGTTACAGAGAGAGTCATGAAACCAGCGTTTTTGTTATCATTCTTATTTGAATATAATAAATGAAGCCCTAGCTGAGCTACGAGAAATAAATATTACAATTATCATTAGTAAAACAAAAATAAGTGGGTATTATAGAGCTGTTAATAGAATATCTGATAAACTTTTTTAAAATAAAAGACAAATCAAGAACTATCAAATGGGAGAGATTAAAGCGAACCATTTTAATTACTCAATTAACTCTATGTTGGCTCTCTATAGTCAGGCTGCATTGAGAGAAAGAGACAGAATATTTTTTAAAAAGATCTTTCCTTCATCAATCACATCTCAGAGAAAAATGTATCATAAACAGAAATGTTCACAGAATGATTGTAAGGAAAGAAATCCTTCCACATAATTGATGTGGAAGAAATATTTCATTAAGAATAATCAGGGTTTCATTACGAGATCCAGCAAGATATAAACAGGAACATGTGCTTAGCCTGTACTAAAGCAACAAGGAGGCACCATACAATTTAGAAATAAACAAATTTCTGTGCAAAAGATATCATTAGATGGCTGGTATACATATTTCTACAGGACCAGGAAATGTGATTGCAGACCTCCCACCCTTCCGCCTATAAAATAAATTACCAGATTGGGAAGAAAGGCACCACATAAATGTTGCTTTCTAATCTCTCTTCTAGTATCTGCCAAAACCATTTTTTGTGAAAATTAAGATAAAGTCATTGAAATTTTCACATTGACTCATTTCCTACACTCTTCACTGTAGTGTGATTTACATAGCTAAATTTGAGTAAGAAAATACCTATGTTCATAACTGAGAAAACCATTCACTGCAGTTCAGTTCCAAGCATTCTTTGTTAATGGAAACTCACACTAGCTATTCATTTATACAATCT
Organism: Apaloderma vittatum; assembly: GCF_000703405.1. NCBI lineage: Eukaryota > Metazoa > Chordata > Aves > Trogoniformes > Trogonidae > Apaloderma > Apaloderma vittatum. The sequence continues at coordinate 8,633 of NW_009721563.1, read as the reverse complement.
GTTTTATAGTACAGTTTGTACCTAGATAAGATACTTAGTCAACCAAGAATAGTTTGATTAACTGGAATTATTCCGAGTATAGAATATTTAAGTAAAACAACTTTTCCACAACTTTGTGGAAAAGATATGTGTCTTCTCTAAAATAAAAATTATTGGTATTTTATATTTTTATTAACAAAATTTATTAGTAAATTTATCAATAAAAATTACTAATTTTACAGGCTTTTGGTTTTTGTCTTTGAGTGTTAAGAGGTAAATTAATCAGGGTAAAATCAAGAGTATAAATGCAGCTGGTGGAGGACCCATGCTGGAAAAGGATTTCCTGAGAGGAATTACAGCCTGTGGAAGGACTGAAGCCCCAGCAGAGAAAGGGGTGATGAGAAATAATATCAGAGAAAAATCATTATGATCTGACTGCAAGCTCCCCTTTCTGCATCCCCCTGCCCTCCCTGGAGAGAAGGTAGAGGACTTTGGAATGAATGAATGAAACTGAATCTGGCAAAAGGTGAAGGAAATATTTTAATGTGATTTTTTTCACCACTACCTGAAAAAGATCTATTTTAATTGGTAAACAAGTCAGTTTAGTCCAAAATGATTCTGTTTTCTCAGCACCAATAACTGGCAAGTAATTCCCTTGTCTTTATTTTGACCCACAATCTTTCTCATTTCTGATATTCCCATTTCTTCTTCCTGTCTTTTTGGGAGGAGTGGAGGACTCTGCAAGTGGCTAGGTAGAAATTTGGGTTTTTGCTGAGACTAACCCACCACAGCTATCAATAAACCTCCGGTTTGACTTTGAAAATTTTGTGCAAAGTTGTTTCCTCTAAGGTTCTGTTCCCTCTGTCTGTCACTCTTGTTTTCTTCACTGGATTTTCCAAAACAGAAGGTGACTCAGGTGGGTAAGAACTTAATATTTTCCTAATTTCAAAAACACATGTTCAGAAGAGTTGTTTTGGGTCTAAATTATGAACATTGTTTGCATGCAAGTTAAATTTATATGAATTATTGTTGGCATATCTCAATGAGTACAAAATTAAATGTGAAAGCAATATTTTTTTTTAAATAGGCTATATCTTAGATTTATTATATGTGAAAAAGAAGATATTTTAAATTACATTTTAAATTATATTTAATTTTATTATTTTTAAATTTCTGATACTGTTTCAGGACAAATTTTATGGAATGGCCCCTGTTTTTATTAACATATTACATGAGGCACAAACAAGCTTTCTTGTAAGAGACTTTGAAATGTTAAATTCAAATTTTGCTACTTAAAACACAGTTCGAATCAGAAAATACTGGAAATTTATCTCACTCCTTTAGCTCTGTAAGTTCTAAGTTAGGTAGATGGTGGTCTGTTTATCAGGCAGGGTCTTGTGCCATGATGACTAAGTAGAAGTTGTTGAGTGGATCAGTGCCTGTTCATGATTTTCAAATTTGTTTTTAAAGTATCTAATAATTTTACTCTCAAAAATAAAAATTAAAATTAAAAAAAAAATTACTCTCAGGAACTTAAAATGAAAAATCTTCAGTTGAGAATAGATAAAAATAGCATCAGTTATTCTTGTCAGAGAGCATACCTCAGCACAGTATTCCAGAAAACACCTCAGAAAGCCGAACTGTCTAACTTTACCCTGTTTAGCTGTAGAAACAATTTCTCTGTTTGAACTTAAATCATATTATAGTACTAGTCTTCCCTAGTAATCCTCAGTCAAGAGAGGCAGATTTTGTAGAGATCTAGTCACTGCTGGGGCACCTTCTGCTCATTACTGTGCACACCAGGATGTGCGGATTAACAGCTGCTGCACTGCTGCACGTAACACTGGGTATAATGGATAGCACTAAAGTATTTTACCCAATGGAATCCATCTCACTTCACTAGAAGTTACAGTACATGATTGGTGCTCTAGAATGCTATGGAGAAGAATTGCCAAACTAATCCATGAGCTCCTTTCGTTTTCGACTACTTCTCTATTTATTGCAGCCTGATAGCTAAAAGAGTTGGCTGGTGTGATATTAATTCATTCTATGCACTCACAGCTATTCTCAACTGATTTTAAATTATTTTTATTTAACTGTTTTAAAATATTTATATTTAAGTGATTTAAAGTATGTTGGTGTATTACATGTCTTCTGACAAAGAAGCTGGTCCACTTGTACAGATTCTCCCAATGAAATTCCGAAGGCAGGGCTAGATAATTTTACATAACAGTAAGTTTTTTCCTCTAAGTAGAAAAATATGGTTTTAATTTCTTAAGTACATAAGAAGAGGAGTCAAGATCATCCAGAAATAATAGGATGCAATTGCTGGCAATGATGGAGAATAAACACTACAAAGATTAATTAAGAAAGGTGGTCAAATTCTATCCTTACAATTCATACATTAAGATGTACGTTGTAAGACAAAACTTACACAACTACTGGAAGCCTTTGGCTAAGTTTATTGAACAATATAACAATATTGTACAATATTATAAATATAAACAAATTATAACAATATTATAATGCAAAAAAAAACCCTTATAGTGGCCTTCCAGTGCTTAAAAGAGGCCTACAGGAAAGAAGGGGAAGGTCTCTTTGTCACTGAGTGTAGTGAAAGAACAAGGGTAATGGTTTTGAACTGAGAGATTTAAGACTAGATATTAGGAAGAAATTCTCTTCTGTGAGGGTGAAGAGGTACTGCAACAGATTGCCCAGAGAAGTTGTAGACACCCACAACCCCGGTAGCATTCAAGGCCAGATTGGATGAGCCTTTGAGCAATGTGATCTAGTGTAAGGTGTCCCTGCCCATGGCAGAGGGGGTGGAACTAGATGATCTTTAAGATCCCTTCCAATTCTACAATTCTACGATTATCAAAATTAGCATTCAAATAAATTTAGCTAGCAAATTTAACTAGGTTTATTTGTAGCATTATTATTTTCCTTGTGTCTCTCATAATATCTACAACACTTGAAGGTAAATATAAAAGAAAGCATTTAAATTAAAAGATGTTAAAAATAATGCCCCTAATCTAGGACAGAACATGAACTAGTCAAGAAGAGAAAATAACATGCAAAGCAACAAATATTAAAAGAATAATGAAACAAAATCAGACAGGTAAGATAGACTGAAGTCAATACTGGAAGACTAATTAAACATCATAGCTATAGAAGAAAGATTATGTTCTGTGTTATTTCTGAAACTGATAGGCAACTTGAAGAAAGGTCTGGGGTCATTTGCAGACAGGGTGGCATGAAAATGCTGAACTAACAGATCTGAAAGTGATCTCAAGGAATAAATGCCAGGAATAAGGAAGAAGTCAGGAGTCAACATTCACTTTTTTCCACAGGGCTCTGCTGTGTTTTATCTCACGATGCCATTTGAACAGTCGTTTATGTTCCTTAGAGTTCAGGAGTGACTTGTGTAGTTTTCCTTTATCAAAAGTTCTACAGTTTCCAGAAATGCCCATCTGCAAAAGCCCAGAGGAACACAAGGGCACAATGGCAGGTAGGGACGCAAATCAAGGACTATTGTGGAAGTAACACCCTGTGTGAGCACCTCCCAGGGCTGTCCCAGAACATTCTCAACCCCAGGGTCAAGCTGTAAAAATCATCACAATGAGCCATCTAGAGCAGCTCTCTGGATTACCTTTTGGACTATGTGTTGCTGCCTAGGGTTAGAACATGTTGTGAGATGTAGAGGGAAAGCAGCTTGGGATCACACAAGAGTTATTATGGGATGCTTGGGGAAAAACTCAAATGTGGGACAAGGGAGGGGATTAGGTCATGTGGGAGAGGATAAAGAGTGGGCAAATAGAGGGGTAAGGTGATTAGAAAGGTCATGTGAGTTATAAATAGTGATCTGGTCTGTGTGCTTGTCTGGCCAAGACCTGTGTCTGATCATTGCAGGCTGTCTTGTCTTCTTATTCAATTATTCTCTAACTCTTGCCTGGGGGAAGCTGTCTCTATTCTGTGTTGTATGTGTGTATGGAGGGGTGATAACTATTGGAATCAGACCATGGTCTAGAGAGCCCTTTTATCTATGGTGCCAGTGACTCAAGCAAGTGTGAGTGATCATTAGCAACGATCAAGACAGATTAGCTGGTATATAGGTGAAATAGCCTGGGAACAAGGGATTGAATTTATCTGTAACGGGCAGTTCTGTGTGCAAGAGTGTCTGCCTCTAAGAACACAGGTGGTCAGCTAATGAGACAAAGTCTTGGCCAGCTGTGTATCTGTCTGTGTGTGATGGTCTGTATCAGCAGTGGGAGTGAAAATTTGGTCTCAGGAACATGTATGTTCATGTCCTACTAAAAGGGCAAACTGAGATCCGGAGGCAGCTACTGGTCAGAATGAGTGTCTAAGTCCAGCTGTTAGAGGGATCTGCCTTGTATGTATGTGTGTATTCTCACCGATGTCCCTCCATCAGCCAGAGAGGTGAGTAGGATTAGGTCACTGGTGCTGCGTTAATGTGAGTGCCTGTCTGCAGTCTGTGTGATCGGCCATGTATATATGTATATGTGTATATAGCTATATATAGATATGTGTGTATATGGATTTATGTAGTGCATATGTGTGTACACCTTCTGGGAATACATCTTCAGCCTTGCTACAGGACCCAGGCACATGGAGCATCAGCTGCCTTGCCTCTCCTGGGCTGTTGGATACAACAGAACGTATTTTTCACTAATAATCTGTAGTATGGAAAGTTAGGGATGGGAAAAGACACTCCACTGATATCCAACCAAAAATAAACAAGCAAATAAATTGTAAGCCTACTAAAAAAGATTTTCTGAATCATAAGGTAAAAAATGTTGAAATAGAAACTCTGCAAGAACTTGATCAAAGACAACAATCCATTACTATTTATTTTTTAAAGAAATAAGAAGCTTCTTTGAAAAGTGCTCAGTTCCCTGCAAAACTTTCAAAATATGGAAAGCAAAATAAGATTGTATGATTTTGGGTCCAAAGTTATGAAATAATAAGCTGCCTTGGAACATAAACAAACATCTGTCTGGCTTCCCTTTGCTGCCTGGCTTCAATCACCTAAGAATCATCATTCCTATCAAAATGTTGACCAGTTTTTGGCAAGTAATTCACACAGAAACACAAAGTGCTAAATAATCTGAAAAAATAGAAACAAGCATAATGATAGGGTTTTAGACATATTGCTTAAGGGAAGTGAGTTTCAGTAGCTGAGTAATTTATGTTTTCAAAACAATCAAGTTCTTAATGCCACTTGCAAAAGATAACAGTTAAGTTCTTGATATATAAAATTGAGTACAATGCAATATTTTTGGTATACCTTGAAGCATCATACAAATACAACCTTTATATCAATATTCACATAGCAAAAATAGATTTCTTTAAAAAATAAATGAACTCTTAAAAAACGCAAAAGCAATCATTCTATTGGGAGAACACTACTTTCTGTCATTAAACCTCTAAATGGTGTAGACCCAAAAGAACACATAGGAGAAGCAAAAAACTATGACCCCACTAATGATACAATTTAGTTTCACCACAGAACTGGTTGATGATTTTAAAAAGTTGTTATAGTCTACTTATAGGTCTACCAAAAAAAATTGGCTAAAAGGAAAGCAGCAACTTATAAAATGCAGACTAATTTAGGCTGACATCTGTATTATTTGTTTGTTTTATTTCAAGTTAAATGTATTTAAGTTATTAAAAGCATATTTGGAGGAAGAGAGAGTTTAAAAGATAGCCATAAAAATGATCCAGAGATTGAAAACACACTACAATGAAGAGCTGCAGATTTCAATTTACTCAGAAGGGAGATTTCATTGTTGTGCATTCATATTTAAAGGCAAATCGTTTTAAAGGCTAACTACTTTAGCTTTACTAAATGTGACATAAAAAAAAAACACCCTGCTTGGCAGAGTTAGCATAATGCAAGTGTAAAAAAATTCAAATATGAATAAAGAAGTGATTCTTGTCAAGAAGGCTAATAAAATATTGGAACAACTATGTGGGTTATGTGGTGAATCTGTCACCAACAGGGATCATTTCTGGTGAAAATGATTGCACTGCTAGAAGGGTCTATTCTGAAAGCATTATCTGATCTTGATCCCTAGTGAACGATTCAGGGTTAAGATCACTTCACTTCTGCACATTAATAACCTGTGCCACATGATAAAAACTGCCTTCTTCGTGTTTTTTAATGTATCGCCTTGCAATATTCCAAAGAATACTTTGGCTTCCCTTCCGTATTTTTGTGTTTACTGAGCATACCAACAGGATACCAAAGAAGACTCAGCTATTGTCTGAAAAAATGCAGAAAACCTTGTAGTGCTTCTAACCAATATTTCTTGTTCACACAGTCAAAGGAACTTGTCTTCTACTTCTTAGAGTTCACGTTACCTATGGAAAGGAAAAATGTATGACCTGGTCATGCTTTAATGATCTATTTTTCAACTGATTTAGCTGAGTTTTGTCACAATTTCTCCTGAGCACTTGCATGACAGGGCAAACCTATGCTTTTTGGATTTCTGTGAACCTGCAACTTCATCGCAGTCTTTTGTTGTTGCACTGGATTGAAAAAAGGAATATTGATGTATCAATGAAACAAAAAAGAACAGAAATTGTAATACTTGCCATTATTTTTCTATCATAGAATAATTTAGGTTGAAAAAGACCTTTACATTCACCAAGTTTGACTGCAAACTGAACACTGCCAAATACACCACTAAACCAGGTTCCTAAGCACCACACCTAAACGGTCTTTTAAATACCTCCAGGGATGGTGACTCAACCACTTCCATAGGCAGCATATTCCAATGCTTGACAACCCTTTCCATGAAGAAATTTTTCCTCATATCCAATATAAACACCCTCTGGTGAAACTCTCATGCTTCCACTTGTTACTTGGGAAAAGAAAACAACACTCACCCCACTACAAACTCCTTTCAGTTGTAGAGAGCAATAATGTGTCCTCTCCAGCTGAAGAACCTGTTCCCTTAGCTGCTCTTATAAGATTTGTTCTCTAGATCCTTCACAATCTTCATTGTGCTTCTTTGGACACACTCCAGCACCTCAATGTCTTTCTTGTAAAGAAGACATTGGCATTTAAGATGCTTCCTCGATGGTACAGGGGGATTGACAGGCCTGTAGTTCCATGGATCCTTCTACTGTTCCTTCTTGTAGGTGGACATCCCATTTGCTAACCTCCAGTACACTGTAAGCTCCCAAGTTAGCCAGGACTGGAGGTAAATTATGGAAATTGGCTTGGTGAGTACTTCCACCTGCTCCCTCAGTACCCTTGAGTGGATCCTGTCTGACCCCACAGACTTGTGTGAGACTAAGTGGAGTAGTAGGTCACTAACTATTTCCCCTTGGCTTATGGGGACTTCATTCTTCTCCTCATCCCTGTCTTCCACCTCAGGGGGCTGGGTACCCTGAGAGTAATTGATCTTACTATTAAAGACTGAGGCAAAGAGCGTGCTCTGTATCTCAGCCTTTTCCTCATCCTTTGTCACTATGTTTCTCCTGCATCCAATAAAGGATGGAGATTCTTGCTAAACCTCCTTTTGTTGCTAATGTATTTCTAGAAACAATTTTAATTGTCTTTTACAGCAGTAGCCAAATTAAATTCTAGTTGGGTTCTGGCCCTTGTCATGGTTCAAGCCTACTGGTACAAAGAATCAGGTGGTCTCCAGCTCACTCCTCCTCCCGCCTTCATTTCAACAGTGATGTGGAGGGAGACGGTTTAACTAAAAAGGCTCAAGGGTTTGAGATTAAGTATAGGGAGGGTAATAATCTACCATTTAAGATGCCAGGTAAAGAACTAGAGTGACTTGGGGAGAAAAACATAGATTTAATTCACAATCACTATTTACAAAGTAGGATAGTAAGAGGAATACATTAATAAATAGGACCTAATCTTAAATGCAGTTCGCCTCCCTCCATTTTCCTGGCTACCTCCTCCCCCTCCATCAGTACAAGGGAGGCAGGGGGTGGAGGGTGCAGTCCATCTGGCCATTACTCATTGTCCATGGCAGCTCCTCCTTGAGAAAGAGGGCTCCTTGTAGTCTCTCCTTCATGCCACATGGTGTCCACCTCACAGGAGGCAATTCTCTTCTTGTGAGTCCCTCAGGGCCACGGATTGCTCCAGGCATGTTTCCCAATGATGCTCGGTCTCTCTCCTCTTTTGCATGGGGCTCTGCACGTATCAATGCATTCTGGACGTTCTTGCCACCATCAGTCCCTTCAGCTGGCAGGCAATTACTTTCCTGCATCTCAGCCACCACAGGGCTCCAGAGCAAAGTCCGCTCCGGCAGCCTTCTCCTTTGGGACTCTTCTCCCCCTCTTTCTTTCTCAGAGCAACGTTCCATTGTTCTCATCTAACCTCTTCCTCCTCCAACACAAAAACTCCCCAACATTAAAGACAGGACAGCTCAAGACAAAACCAAAAGAGAGAGCAAGAGAGTGTTGTCTCTTAAATATTTTGATCGCAGAGGCGGTGATTGGCCTGGACCTGGCCAGAGGCAGGTCCAACTCCTACCTCGGAGTGGGGGAGGTTCTCGAAGTTTTGCAGCAGTCTACCCACACTTTTACAAAAAACCCATCAGACTCAAACCTATGACAGCCCTTCTGATTTTCTCCATGCTGTAAGAGACTGTGTTAAAAACGTTTGT
>NW_009721562.1:0-30329 GCF_000703405.1 Apaloderma vittatum | reverse complement strand
AGGGAGGAGTTCCGTCCCGCTTCTCTCGGGTCTCGGTGTTGGTTCTCTACCGGGGACAAGTTAAAAATGGGGCCGGTTCGTAATAATGGTGGTGGGGAAACTTGGAGTTGTCCCGGGGTTGGGGGCGGGGGGCGTTGTGGTACCGAGGGAAGGTTAGTTGGGCGACCAGAGCGAAGTAATTGGAAGGAGATGGTGTTGTTGAGAAACTTCGTGTATTAAGCTGCCCCCAAATATTTCCAAGGGTGTTACAGGTGACTGGGATTGCTTAAGAGGTTGTAGGCAAGATTCTCTCTCCGTTTATGCAAATACAGAGAAAGAGAAAAGAAAAAACACTTCCCCAGGCTACAGTATCGTTTCTCCCCTAAAACTGAAGACTTCGATGGAGATTTCCAAAAAGTCCTCAACTTTTTCAACACCAGAATGATAATCTTTTTAAAAAAATAAATCTCTCCCTACAAGCGTGCGGAGAGCTGCCCTCATTTTGGGACGAACGTCCTTTGCTGCTCGGGCGGTGAGGACGTCACGGTACAAACTTGTGTCTGTGACAGGTTCCAGGGAGGTGGAGGAAGATTTTGTTCAATTAAAAGTGTAAACATACAACTATCTTCAAGTTCATCGCGTAACTACAAGTGTAGCTGCACAGCAGGTCTTCATGAGACAATTTAAAGTGTTTTTTCCTTAGTTTTCTTACATGAGGTGATTGCCTGTTTTGTTCCTGAGTGTCCAGTTATTCATGTTACAACCCGTGTAGTATCTTAAATATTCTTAAAAGAAAAAGCTCAGTAAATTCAGCCGGTACGAGAGCAGGTGACGTAGAGATGTATTTCACTGTATTCGTTTCGGAGAGTGTAGCTATTAGGGAGAGTGCATTAAAATAGCTTTCTGCTAGTTCTGGAAAGGATTATCTGCAGTGTAAGATTTGAATTCAGGCTTTGGTGCTGCAGAACCCAAAATAAAGTGCCTGTCCTTAAAGAGGTAAACACACGCCTTCACCAAGTTGTGCAGCTTGAGGTCGGAGGTGTGGTCCTTGACTCCAAAAAACTGCTTTTTGGTTTGCAGCACGTGCCTGGGTTGCTCGGGGTTCCCTGACAGCTACGTTTATCTTTCATCTTGATTTGTTCTCCCTTAACCTGAAGGCTCACGTGTTGCATTTCCAGCCATGAACATCTCCGCCTACGGACTTGCGACTGATGTCGGCTTTAGTTTATTTTCCTTTGAATTCCTTTGGAAGTTGCCAGCTACTTTGGCTTCCAACAAACTTACTTGTTGTTAGCGAAATACGGTCTTTTTATCCTGCTGGAGTCGAGAAGCCTGTGGTTTATTTGATTTACTTCAGGAGATCTTTATCGGCACGGTTGTTAAACAATCCAAGACAGGCAGTGCAGCAAGCAGATAATTTGTAAGTGAACTGTGCGACACGGATCCGTAAATCAAGAGGTCTCTGCTGGTATATGAAGAGATCGCCGGGATGTTCTGTTACACAGTTCTGAAACCTCTTTGCTGAGGCTTAAGTTTAAATGTTAAAGGTGATGCACGGGTTTTCAGAAGTTAAAGTGGCCGTCTAACCTGTGTAAAGACAGTGTATTACAGTTTCAAACTATGTTTTACGCAGCAGCATTTTGTTTTGCTTGGTGTGGGCAGGCTGCCTTGATTGAGATTTCTTCTGTGTGGTCCCTGGAGCCCACTTAGCTCTACTTCAAATCGGCAGCGCTTGCTTGGCCATGGAAGCGAACGTTAAAGCTGCCGAATATAAATTTCATTAGCGTAGATGCACACTTTGTGCCATATACCAAGGAACTGCTAAAGGTCACCTCCCTACTTGGTAAAAGAGTTCTCTCTCATAATGTGACCAACAGTCTTGATGAGAAAAAGGTGTGTAACAAAATTTCAATTAAATGTTTGCAGTTTGGTATGGGAGAGGCGAGAACAGCATGAGCAGACCCTTCTCTCTTGGCTTAGTGGAAGAGCTTGGCTGCACCGGATAGGTTTAGGTTAAAAGCATTGATTTTTGAGGGAAGGGAAGTATATAGGGGTTGGGGTGTAGGTTAAAATTGTCTAGTAACATGGTGATGCACTGCAGGTGAAGATGGAAATTATAATACCAAACTGAAAGGAGATCTTGAGATCGGGGCTTTCTACAGCTTTTTTTACTTGACAGTGGGATAGCCCCCTAGGAAATAAGGAAGCTCCCTCTGGGTGCTTCACTTTTTTGTCTTTAAAACCAGTCTGTGAAAGAACGGTAATGCTCTATCTGGAAGCTCTGTCTGATTGTCTGATGCTCTGCCTGGAGCATGGACCATTTGGACAAGTCTCAATGCTTTGATAGATTGCGGGCACTTGGTTTCTAACCTCCTGCCCATTAAAAGTCATTGAAAGTCTTCCAGAGTCACACCAAATTAATTTCTACTTTTAGCGAAGCAAAGAGTCTAAGCTCCAGTGCTAGCAAAGAGCTGTTGCTGCAGAACCTGCTCTATTATACGTCTCTTTTGTTGCTGTAATGATCTGTGTGGAGTAATTACAAAAGCTTGTTTGTTTGAATGGCTAAAACTAGTACAGGGAGATGAATACTTCATCTACAAAATGACATGTTTCCTGAATGTTTGGCTTAGTAGTAATTGTACAAGGAGAGTGCGGTTTATGCTACTGGCCTAACTAGCAGACACTCCACGGTAAAATTAGAGATGGCTTTCTGGAATGGTCTTGTATTCTCTTCTAATACTATGTATATTCTTCTTATGCAGATTATCTCGATAATGGCAATAATAAAATGGCAATCCAGCAAGCGGATAAACTGCTCAAAAAACACAAGGATCTTCACTGTGCAAAGGTGAGCGTGACCGCGGTGCACTGACCTTGTTGGGTGAGCGTAGCTCTGGGATTTGTGATCTTCCCAAGGCCACGGTGCTTTCTGAACCCTCTGGAACCTCTTGGGCTGTTCTAATCCACGCAACATTGTGTTTGTCCAAAAACTTGTATAGATCCTGTTGGTGAGGTCCCTCTAATGACTAGAGTGTGTTTGGTTATGCCTGAGCTAACTGTCCAGCTCCCTGAGCTGCTGCAAGCAACCTTGGCACATGGGCTGTGCCTTCAAAATGCCTCTTTTACACCTTAGGTTGGCATAGTTTGTACTAGTTTGGACCAAACCATTTCCTTGGGGGATGCAGTCCTTAATAAAAGATGATTTTTGGAGGTGCTTGCTCTAACGCTTTTTGTTTGCTGCCCTTCTTACTATGCCCCTGTTGAAGGAAAAATTCTGTTCCTGTTTTTCAAACCTAGGAATATCGTTCTGTTTTTCTCTGTGGGATTTTCCTCTACGGTTCATGCTGCTTCTACATTTTGAAAGCTTCCCAAAGCTGAAGCACATGTCATTGACCTGGATCTTCTAATTTGTGTCACTTCTCTCTGGCCAGTTATTGAAAGAGAAAGATGAAAATTGGCAGGACTGGTTAGTTTTCAGGCAGGGAAGATGGAGCAGCAGCTGATGCCCTGGAGCAGCAGGTGTGTTCGTTAAGAAACGCAAAACCACGCTGCTTGATGTAGCTCATGTTTGGAAGTTTTCCTTTACAGCCGTGTGGATTAGAAGCTTAATTAAACCTGAAGTTCTGTAGAAGAGGTGAGGTGGTTGGGCGAAGCCTCTTCCCGCCAGGAGCGAGAGGATTTTCACTGGTAACTGCCCAATGTGTTTCTAACAGCTGCTTCTGCATTGTGTCAATAGGTTCTGAAGGCAATTGGCTTGCAGAGAACTGGCAAGCAAGATGAAGCGTACGCTCTGGCACAAGAAGTAGCGGCACTTGAACCCACAGATGATAATTCCTTGCAAGCACTAACTATTCTCTACCGGGAAATGCACAGACGTAAGATTTCTTCCTTTGGCTCTCTTAAAAATTGTAATTATTGACATTCTTCCAGAAGTTTGTGTGACCCGCCGTTTCGTGGGAGATGGGCAAAGTCCAGGCATGTTAAGGGACACTGGAAATTTAAATGATGCCTGTTGTAAATGCCTCTAAGACTCCAGTGATCACCGTAGAGCAAAGAACCATGTTTATGCTTCTCTCCTTAACATTCTTGCATACACAGTTCTTAAAAGAATGGTACGCTAATAATCATCCAGCAGGAACAGTCGATGAGTTCACTTATGTATTTATTTACTTCTTTTAATGAAAGGTACTGGAATTTGTTGTCAGTGTCTGTGGTAGAGATGACAGATCACACAGGCTGTGGTGTGGAGCGTGTTTAGTACCGCGAGACTGTAGTCGAGGGGTTCAGGCCCTGAGAAGCTGGGTGACAAACACAAGGGACATCCCGGCCTCTCGATTTGAGCTTTTTCAGCACGGTTCCTTGTGGCGATAAGGTATTTCAAAAATACCAGATCGTGGATGTTTGAGTTACAGAGTTGCACATGCTTTTCTGAAAGAAGCCAGACCTTATGTACGGCTTATCTGCGGCTCTGAATAGTTGTTGTTTCTGACAGTTTCTTGCAGTTCTTGCTGGTGGTAGCAGCAACATTTAGTATTGAATTGCTGCAGCAATGACAGTGGGGTGAAACAACTTCCGTGGATTCATGGTTTTGGTGTCAGTCTGCAATATAGCAATTGCTTACGCTCTCCTAGTTTATTTCTTTTCGTGAGTAATACAAAATTTTTGTGCTTATGTGTCCATATAAACAAACCCCTGAAAATGTCAAAGGCCTTTGTGTGATTCTAAACAACTTGCGTGAGAATTAAGCTCAGGTTTCTAACTTCCGGGTTCATAGCTCAGAAAGGAAATGCTGGGTGTTAGGCACTTCCACTTTTGGTTCTGCAAGAAAATTGTACTTAGATGTTTTATGTATGTGTGCTGAGGATATGTAAACTACGTGAAAGATTAATTACATTTAGTTTTCTAATACTGCACGGGAATATGATTGGATGTGCAAGGAAAAAAATCTGAAAGGGTGAAAATCTAAGAAAAGTTTCGCATATTAAAAAATCGTAAGAACTTAGTCATGATAGACTTGTTATTAGAAAGTATAGTGTGAGGTATATTACTTGTTAAAGAGTGCTGAAATAGGCAATTGGGAAATACCAGGATATGACTGCAGTAAATAAACCTGTGATAAGAGTAACTAGTTTGATTAAAATGTTCTGTGTATTGATACACAGTTCACACGGAACAGTCATTCTGCCAGGGGCAGAAATCCTCATTCGGTTTAGTGCTTCAAAATAGATAAACTTTCCTAAGAAAAAGACTTAAGTGCTTGCTTCTGAGCAATTCAGTTGTTGCTGTTAACTTTGTTTCAAGGGTTTCTTCAGTTGTTTTGAGGGTGGGGTTTGTAGTGCTTGGGGTCTTGGGGGAAAGCTCTGTTTCTGTGGTTGATGAGCGTAATTAGCTGGCTGTTCAAAGTATTGCTAATGCTGACTTTAGTTAGCTATGCATTAAAATTATTTCCAGATCTGTCTTAACTCAAGCATCTGGTTTTGGTTTAGCGGAACTGGTAACTAAACTTTATGAGGCAGCTGTAAAGAAGGTTCCCAACAGTGAAGAGTATCACTCTCATCTCTTCATGGCCTATGCCAGGGTTGGAGAATACAAGAAGATGCAACAGGTATGATCAATAGTTTGTGTTCTGGTCATTTTTAAGGTGTCTTTTTCTGAATATCTTACTGTTAATGCCTTTTTGTGTTACGAGAAGTCATCCAGAAAGCTCAGCTGGGTTAATGCAGAAATTATATACTCCATGTTAGTTTGTACAGAAAGGCTGAAAAGAGCATTATTTGGGGGATGGGTTTTTGGAAGGCAAATGCTTTTCCTTACGTGCAGTAACAACTGTGCCTTTTCTGATAGAATACATGGGTTATTTCGGGAGGTTTTTGTTAATGTATGGTGGTTACGTATGAGGAGGTGTATTATAAAGGAATTCTGGCGTAAATAGGAAAAGATCTAGCAAGATCTTAAGATCTGTGTTTAGAAACTTGCTTTACCCCTTAATTTGCTCTTGTCTTTGGGAATAAAAAAGCAATCTTTCCCAAGCTCTTAACCTCTGGGATCTAACATATAAGTAGGCTTGTGTTGTAATTCAGTGAAGAAAAACTTCCTTTAAGTACATCTTACTTCTCGGCTGGCAGAACAGTGTCATGCTGGTTAGTTTTGTTTTCATCCCTTCCAAATTAGGTGCCTGAAGAATGCCTATAAATGGAAGATTCTTTGCAAAGCATGCGCGCTCACTCTTCTGTATAAAAAAGCACAGAGAGCCAAGTAAATGAGTCCTAAACTCCCTCTCATTCCCACTGAGTTAAGGTGACTTGAATTTTTGTACAAGTTTGATTTAAATAACTAAAAGAATATGTTGAGCAGAGGCATTAATCTCCTCTGTGGCCCAACTTGTATGCTCTTTGTGTTCAAACTCTAGACAGGGGCTAAGTTATTAAGGTAAATGAAATTACAAGCCTCTCATGACAACCAAAACTTCAGAGACATGAGTGTTACTTGTACAGTTATGTGACCTTTTGGATGTTTAAAATGTCGTACGAGTATTTATCCAGTTAAGTTACCCAGACGTTGTCAAAGAGGAGGATATTCCAGATTGGCCTGCACATTCGACCCAAGGACTTAGAGGTGCAGAGAGTGCATGGATGCTAACTGATGGGAGAGTGAGACTAACCCTGGTTGTCCTGTGGTCTGGGGTATTTCAGCTGAAAGTACTGGAAAACACAAACTGAGTCAGGAAATTGGTACAAAAGTCTGTCTGTATTGTATGTGGTTTCTTTGAAACAAATTACAGAATTTGTATCAGTACAAGTGTTGTCCTTCATTATATACAGGAAATCTGTGAGAGAAATGTGTGAATGACTGTTTATGTGTTAAGCTAGAAAATCTTGTCTACTTTGGCTCTGCTTTGACAGAGCCAAGCTTTCAGCTCAACCTTTGCTTAACCACTGCTTTGCACGTGTAGGTGACCTCCCATCTCAGGTACCTGAAGGGCAGTTACTTACACGATGGAGGCTTGTGCTTCAGCATGCCTTTTAGCACTGTCTGGGCATACTGGTGAAAATGGGCATCCTGCTCACTCCTGATGAAGTCTTCTGCTTCTGTACATAGTTACCACTTCTAATTAAAGCTGTCATTTGTTTAGGCAATCATACATGTGCATGCTTGTTGCTGTTTCGTGTCAGACCTACACGTAGTACACAATCTTTGAAACATTTTCACCCTCTGATTTCCTCTTCTTTAGTGGTGTGTGTTAGGATGGAAGGGCTCATGGGTAGATAAAAGTCCTCCCATCTTGTTGCTAATTCTTTGTTGTCTGCTGCCATCATTGTTGCTTAACTTGCGTTGTCTGTCATGAGAGCTTTACAAACATTTATGTTTCAGGAATGATGAAAATTTGTCTGATATTTTTCAGGCTGGAATGGCACTTTATAAGATTGTACCCAAAAATCCTTACTATTTTTGGTCTGTGATGAGCCTGATTATGCAGGTGTGTACAGTGTTGCAAATGAGCTTGACTTTCGCTGCAGGTATAGTGCAAATATCAAAATGTTCTGAGTGAAAATATTTGAGATTATTTGTAAGTGAAATATGTGTTTGAAGTGTTCCTGCATGATGCTGGGAGAAGGACTGAGCTCTCCTTAAGCAGCACTATTGACGGGGACCAAGATGAACGCTGGAGTGTTTTTATAATGCAACCGGTCTGCCTTACCATGTTTATACGACTTGGATTATTCTCTTATCTGGACTAGTACCCTAATGTCTTTTTAGTTAGAGAGCTAACAAGTAAAGCCTCGGACGTCTGCAGCTCCTTAGGCAGAACTGTTCCTCTCTGTAACTAGGTTATAAAAGCTCTAGGAGGAAATACCCAAGAGCTGTGGGCTCCTCGTGTCTTTAAGACTGCAGAAGGTCCATGGGAACGGGCAGCGAATCGGCTGTACTGCTGTTTAGTTGAGGTAGCAGGTTCAGGCACTCATCAGACAACCTGACAAGGGTGTAGCCCAAACAAAAAATGACCACGGGGCTATTAGTCATGTTCTTTAAAATACTGTGCCGTGGAAAACCACAAATGTGTTCTTGCTACACATTATTTAACACGAGTACTGTGTGCCTACATGCACGAGCCCCTGGACAGTGTAATTGAGAAGGAGCTTTTCTGTACATCTCTAGTTTTATTTCTGCCTTTTACCAGAGCAGTTGCTCTCTGTGTGTGACAGATGGCAGCTCTGAATGTGTGGGGTTTGGGTTTGTTGGGTATTTTTAGGGGTGGGTTTGGAACTGAAGCACCTGGGTTTTGTTTTTTTAGTTTCCCCTCTTCTAATGTGAAAAGAGCAGTGGGTGGGACAACACAAACAGTGAAGGAGCTGTTACAATAATTCTTCTCTTCCTTAGTCTATTTCAGCACAGGATGAAAACCTCTCCAAGACCATGTTTTTGCCGCTAGCTGAGAGGATGGTGGAAAAAATGGTGAAAGAGGATAAGATTGAAGCTGAGGCTGAAGTAAGGCTTGCGCAGATTTTCAGCTTGATTTGAATATCATTGAGACAAGGAATGCACCGTTAAAGGAAGTTGATTATTTTAACAGTTTTCCAAGATAATAATCAGTAGCATTCTGGGAGCAAATGTAAATTCAGCGGGGTGGAAGGAAAACGAAGAGCGGGGGCTTGAGAGGGGTTTGGAATCGTGTGGCCAAAGAAATTTTTTGGCACTTGATTTGACTGATGAAGTACTTGGGTTTGGTGCCTGGGAGGCCACAGGAGACACTTCAGGACTGAGAATGGAAAAAAGACCTAAATTCCTGACTTTTCTGTCCTCTGGGATGCTAAAGATAGCTTTGCAGACCTGACTGTCTCCTATTTCTGATGACAGTAACACAAGCCACTTCTATTTCTTGGCCCACCTGTGTATTGTTTTACTAGCAAATTTCATTGCAGTCTAATCTTTTCTTTTAGGTCGAGCTGTACTACATGATTCTGGAACGTCTGGAGAAGTATAAGGAAGCCTTAGATGTTGTGAGAGGAAAACTAGGAGGTAACAATTTGTCAATTAATAATCACGGTTGTATAGAGGACACAACAGTTCCTTGTTTCAGACTTATCCACTAATTAAAAAAAAAAGCAGCAAGAAGCGTGACTCTTTGCATCGATGTTTAAAACTGGTGCTAACTCTGGAGGTGCTCTTGTGCAAGCTGGTTCTGCCCACCTCTTTGTGGTATTTAAACATTACTTGGTGATGAACTTTGTAGCTGCCATTGAAACAAAAAAATCCCAATATCCTACATTTTTGAGGAGTCTTTCTGGCAATTAAAATGGACTCACAGTTTTAAGAAATTGGGATATAAAGATTTCTCTAGGAAATCTGGCCTTTCTGTCCTTTGAGGCCCCATCTTCTGTTCTCTTATGCTTACTGTTTTGCCTCCTGGGCTATAATAAGCAGCTTTCTGCAGAAAGTAGAGGAGGAAATGCATTGATTAAAAAAATCTTGCCCTTCTGTTTTTAATTTAGAGAAGCTGACAAGTGAGCTCCAAAGCCGCGAGAACAAGTGTATGGCGATGTACAAGAAGCTGTGTAGGTGGCCGGAGTGCAACGCGCTGTCAAGAAGACTGCTGCTGAAAAAGTGAGATGGTATTTCTGTAGTCCTACTAAAAAAGCTGAAGAAAATTTCCTGGCTGGTTGTGAATTGCCTGGCTTAGTGGCTTTTGTAAGTGGTGGTTAAAATAGAGGAACGTCAGAGGATCTGAAAGTATTTGCACTCCAGAGCCTGAGGGAAAGGACAGCAGAGTGGAATGTTAAAAGGACATGGTGAAGGTCACAGGGAGAGTCAGTGTCAGGACCGTAGTTGCTTTTTTCTGAAGACTGACTTCAGCAACACATTAATGCAATAAAATTTTGCTTACCTCTTTATTTCTAAAACCTGTGCTGATTGTCCAACTCTTTCCTGGTGGGACAGAACTGTCTTTACGTTTAATTTTCTGGAATTTTATTTCTCTCACTTGGCCAGAGTTCATCCTGGGAAATGCATGCAATGCTTAGAACAGATGTGTCAGGAGAGAGCACGCTGGTATGATCAAATCTGTCTCTAGGAACTGTCAAGAGATATTTGTTGTTTGCTTTTTGTGTTTAGCTGTGCCCTAATCATTAATGAAAGATAAATACAGAGGAGAAACTTCTGCCTTAGCTTTTTGTGAGGTTATTAATGTGCTCTGCTTGGAATGTAAATGTTAAGAGGACAGTGTATATATTGCCTCAATTCTCTGTTGAAATTGTTTCCCTTAATACATTTCAAGAAATTCAGGATGATGGCATTCTTAAGATGTGAGACCTTTTCAGGGAGAAATTATTTCAGTTGGTTTTTTTCTGTTATATGAATACGTGCTATTCCTTAAATTCAACTTTTCCAAGGAATGCAGTTTTAGATGTGAGTTACTGTTTTGGCAATTCCCTGAACTTGTTTCTGTGTCTAATTTTTGTTTCAGCTCAGATGATTGGCAGTTTTATATAACTTACTTTGACTCAGTGTTTCAACTCATTGATGAATCCTGGACACCTCCAGCAGAAGAAGAGCAGTAAGTTCACAATTTTGCCGTGGATACGTTTTTCCTTTGCGCTACAGCGAATGGTTTGCATTCCTACATGAAGTACAAGGGGACTTTTTGACTTCAGGCCTCAAATGCTGCTTTCTCCCTACTTTGTTTTGGAGGCTGGCAAAACTTTAGTGGAAATAGCTGTTTAAGTAGTGGTTTGCACATTACAGAGCTCTTCCAGTTCGTATTTTTCGTGATGGTTGAGTTCGAGAACCCATCGTGCCAGGTTTCCGTAACAGTATCTTGGGAGTACTCTGAGCCCAATGCCCTGACAGTGGGGAAAATCAAAGAACCTTTTGTCTCTTTAATTGCACAGCTCTTTGGAAGGAGAGGTACACTATTCTATAGAGCAAGCTGTGAAGTTTATAGAAGAGAGGATAACAGAAGAATCAAAGAGCTCTCGGCCTCTTCGGGGACCATATTTAGCTAAACTGGAGCTGATTAGACGTTTGCGATACAGAGGCTGTAACGATGAATACAAACTAGGTAAGAACTACTCACTGGATGAGAAATCAGTCTTCTGGAGAGAACACAAATGTGGAACAAGCTCTTTGCTAAATTGCTGGGTTAAATACGGTGTCTGTTTTGAAAATGGATGTGCTGTTGTCTTGTGTGTTGAAAAGCGTTAGAAGATGAGCGTTGAAGAAAGGCAGGGAGTTCCAGACTGCTCGAGGGCTTGTAAAAGCAAGCAGGAAAGCTTTCAAAAGGGAGACCTCAGAACACATGGTCACTGACATCGTGATGGAAAGTGCATTCCTGACGTACTGCTTTTGTAGAAAGTCATGGTGTTCTACTGTAATCTCCAGGTGGTTTTCCATTTAAGATTTTTTGGCAGTAGTACCAGGTTTTGCTTTTAAAATGCTTGCATTCAAAAATTGCATTTAGGGAATCAGTGAAGGAGATAATGCTATTAGAGCAACATCTGTGCTACCTGCTTTTGTGTTTCCATCCAAAAATAAGTTACGTTATGATAAGCAGAGGCTGTGCATGAATGCCTGTTGTGCTGAGTTCTTACCTGCCACAGAAGCTTGAATGAAGCTCTTGGCGTTTTTTTTTATGTATCCTTGGTTACGAAAGATGATTTTGCCTCTGTTAAAATGTGCAGGAGTGCAGCCATCTATTTTCTAAATCCCTATGGAATATCAAAGGGGTGGGAAGCATTCCTCAAGATGTGTTCTGTGATCCTAGGATTCTGTGTCTCGCAGTGTTTTTATGGATTCAGCTTTTGGTGGAGCATAGTAAAAAGATGAACCGACCTTTTTCCTAGGTGATCCAGAAGAACTAATGTTCCAATACTTCAAAAAATTTGGGGACAAGCCCTGCTGTTTTACTGATCTCAAAGTATTTGTGGATCTCCTCCCATCTAGCCAATACACAAAGGTAAGGAAAGATAACGAAGTGGTGGCAAGAACTGTGGTACTTGCTTGCACTATGGTCCCTTTATCTTAAAATACTTATGGATCGTACTAAAAGCCTGGAAACATCAAATTTTTACCCTCTTTGTTTGAAATTCAGAAAACTCTTTGAACTGTAGAAAATACAACAAACATCTGAATACGTTGATGGGTTTCGTTCAGAGGATTTTTACTGGAGATGAAAACTACATTTGATGTTGCAGAGTCTCAGACCCAGATCTGTTCATTATTTGGCTTTTTTATTACCATTTCAAGGTGTCAGCGTGCTTTGAGATGGTCTGGGTTGAATTCTCGGTATCGAAAATGAAAAGCTCATACCACTGATGAAAGTAACAAGATAGGAGCTCATATCTTGTAATGAAAAACTCTCTAGGAATTGTACTTCAACTGATAAACTACCCGATTAGCTCATTTTTAAGAGAGTAATTTCTCATCACTTTTGTTTATAGATCAAAGCGTAGAAAATGGAATAATCTAACGCTACAGAAGGACCATGCTGTTCCTTCGTTTGCAGTTCTCGTTGCTATGTATTGTAACTTTGTTTCCCAAAGGCATCCTCCTCTTTACCTTCCAACCCATCACTTGTTTTTCCCACTAAAGTTACATGATTGATGGGAAAAATCATCCTCATCCAAAGCAGCTAGGGTGTCGCGTAGACGTTTTGCTTGGCTCCGCTGCAGTGCTGAAGAATGAACATATTGACACAGATCGAGGGGTGACCAAGAGACTTACGGCAGCTTTTCCAGAATCTCTGTGTGAAACAAGCTCTCTTTAACTGAAAAGACTAATTGTGCAGAGTCATGAGCAGCTCGTTGAATGACTTCAGCAGCTGGGAATCCTGTCACTCACCCCATTGTTTTTCTAAGCCATTGTGTAAAACTGTCAGAGCTGGGGAGGGCTAGACAGAGACTCCTGGATCAGTCAGAGGCTGTTGATAAACTGCTTGTAAACAAAGTGTAGATAGTGGTGGCGGTTTCTTGGTTTATTAAAATACTTTTTGACTGCTAATGCACACTCTGTCCAAAGCCTTGCTGCCGGTGAGAACAGTGGCTGTGGCACATACAGGTCATCGCTGATGTTTTATGTTAAGAGGTGTGGGGTTTTTTTACCCCACTGGCAAGAGATGCCGTCAGAAGGATTTTTACCTCATAGTTCTGGAAATGGTGATACCATTGCAGGGTAACCCCGAAGTGCTGAACGAGTTTAATCCTAATTTTCCAGGAAACAAATTCTAAACGCAGAGCGGCAGGGGCCAGTGAGATTAATAATAATAGTTTAGGTTACAGTTTTGTTGCAGTGCTTTCTTGTAAAATGATAACTTTGAATAAATTCTTTACTTTTCTTCTTGGCCTTAAAAGTGCTGCTGATTTACTGAATCTATCGCATTGTGTCATACTGACACGTTAGGTCTTAGCGGGCTGTGGCCGTCTTCTGGCTGTCGTGTCTCTGAAGCAGCAGTTAAACTCGGTCAAAGAAACGTGTAGCTGAGGAGGATTAGTGGTGCTGAAGTGCTAATGAATTTTTGCAATCTGAAAGTTGAGGTCACTTAAAATATTTATAGATTGTCATAGATTTCTTTCTTCTTTCACGGCAAAAGCTGCTGAAGGTGGTTGTATCCTAAGTAAAGTAGCAGGGTCACACTGAGACTATACACAGCTGGGTGTCTTTTTTTTTTTTTTTTCTTTTAAGAGTGCTGAACAGTGTTACAGTTCAGTAGCTGAGAAAGTGACAATTTTGCTAGGGCACTAGACACACGAGATATTCCAGAAATAATCTCCAAAACATCGATTTTGACTTTGTAGAACTGTAAATGCAGCCTAGTGATATGCTTGACCTTGCTCAGCCTGGCGAAATCGCAAACTTGCGAAGATTTGACAACACAATCTTCATCAAATCTGGGATTTGTGTGCACGGTGCCAAGTTCCTCCTATCTAGCTCTCACGCTTTCTTCCTCAGGCACGCGTTTGGTGCTGTTCTTGTGTTTCAAGACCAAACGTAGGAAAAAGCCGAATTCATTTGCTTTAACTGGGTTTTAGGTTTGTAATCACAGCCAGATTTTAGGGAAACAAGGAACCGCTGTCCAGTCCTGACTCTGTTATGAGAGATCTGCTGTCTCCCATTAAAACTGTGAACAATGAGAGGCTGCTTTTCTTACAACTTAATTCAAAAAATAAGTCATTACTCAAAGCTGATGTCCTCAATGAGTACAGTGCATTACTTTGGAGCTGAAAGAAAATGTAATAACTAGTACAAAACCACTGTTTCCTGGAAGTGTGCTGTGAAGCCTTTCAGTAACTAATTATTTTAATTGCATGTGTTATTACTGTGAGTGTTAACAGGTGTTTGAACTCCCTTCTGTGTCAATGGGTTGGAAATGTGCCTGTGATTTATTTTCTTTCCTCCATCTGTTTGATGAAACGTACTAAAAGCTATTGAGTACAACCAGAACTGCTGGTCAGTACCTTTTAAAAAAAAAAAATAAGTATATAAAACGAACATTGAACAGCTCTTTAGCCACTGATTCCAGTGTGACGTCAGGTTTGATGCTGACATTTCCACTTTGCTTTTCTTTTTGTCTTTTTGAGGGAGGAAACGACGGCATTCCGTTTGTGCAGTCCCGGATGCCCTCCAGATTTTAACAGCAATGTTTCTTTTTCAGTTCATCAGTCAATTGCTGGAAGTAATCCCTCTCTCAGCAACAGCAGAGAGCGAAATCGCGCTGCCAGCTGATATCAAAGCCCTGCAACAACATTTGTGTGTGGTGCAGCTCTCGAGATTGCTCGGCATCTATCACGCCATGGATAAGAAGCAAAAGCTGATGGTGGTGCGGGAGTTGATGTTAAGATACCGCCACGGGCTGGAGTTCGGTGAGAAAAATCTTGAAACAAGATTGCAGCTTTTCAGGAGCAAAAGTTGAGAGCTTTTTCAGGGGGGCAGAACGACACAAACTCCAGTGGCACAGCACCTATCGTGCTGCTAGATAATACTTGGGCATGCCTGAATTATCTGTTTCCTCTGAATTTTTTTATTTTCAGTTGTGTGTGTGTAAGATAAGTGAGACATTCCTGGGTAGTCCCGATGCCTGTGTCCTTAAGCAAAGCCAGGCTTTATCACTGGTGTATGTAGGACAAATACATGGGCAATAATATTAATTATTAAATCTTGCAGTTGTAGAAGAGTCTTTTCTTCTTCTGCAGATGTCAAAGTATGAAGTGGCCCAAAGTCCACTTGCATGATGAACAAATGCAACACGTATACAGTTGTGTCAGTTTTTAAAACAGCTCTGGATTTTATAAATGAAGCTGTGGTTATCGTCTGCCACATAGCTGTGTCGTTTGCTAATGCTGACAGTGTGAGAAGCAGCTGACAGCATCGTTAGAAATTAAAGAGTAACCTTTTTATTTTTCTTGTTTAGGAAAATCATGTTTGAAAACTGAATTGCAGTTCTCAGATTATTACTGCCTGCTTGCAGTTCACCTGTTGCTCGATTTGTGGCTAGAAGGTACGTTCCTAAAATTGTGCCTTGCTTAATACCACCCTGGAAAGTTGTGGTAGGGAGGCTGTGTCCCTATGCCTGGTGTGTATTTGGCATGGTTCGTCAGGCCCATAGCTTTCGGGGATTTTTTTCTCAATATGAAGTATTTTGGGAGTCCCTCTATTCAGTTAGTGTTTGATCTGAATCTCGCTGACCTCTTAAAGGGATTTAATTTTTCTGATTAATCCTTTGCTGATTCTCACAGCTCAGTGCTGACTGTCTTCAGAAGCTTGTTGCAAGCTTCCCATGTAGGTACTGTTTTCTTTTCCCTTCCACAAGTTCTGCCGTCTGCCGACACCTCCTTTCTGATATCTGAGGTGGTCTTAGAGCATTTTTTTTCCCTCCCTGACATAATTTGTCTTTTGGATCCCCTGCTTCTAGACCTTCTGCTGAGATCTGTTGTTCTGTCTTGAGTATTCCTGTCCTCCCCATCTGCTTTGCCTGTTGGTCTCTTAATCCCACAGCGTCAGTCTCCAGTGGTAGCTGTCTGTGGGCACTGGTTATATTCTTGCTCTTTGGTGTAGTTGTCAGTTGTGCCTTTGTTTTTCTCAAGGAAGATTTAGTCTTTAACCTGAGTAAATCCATCCTCAGGTTCCCGACAGGTCACCAGTGGGGTGCAGACTCCTGAATTCCCGGCTCTGCTGCTCTCGTGCATAATGGTGGGAGTGCTCTGTGTGTGTAAACTGGAAATCCTGAACAACCCAGGGCTCATGGGGGAAGTCACTTTTTCTGCCGTGGGCTCACATGTGAGGGCTGTGCTCCATACAGATGTGAGTTAGATAATCCCTTTGAAGAATTACTCCTCCACCTTTCCCTCAGAGAGCAGCTGTAGTGCTGGAGTGGGTATTTCATTTTAAGGGCAGCAGCGTGGCTGGCGAACCCCGTCGGTGCGTTTAAATGCGTGGGACTGTGTTGAGGTGTGTGAGGTGAGGAAGTTTCAACGTCAAAGCAAACTGTGCTGTCAGCGTTCGGTGCCTCTCTCTGATCACGCCCATCTGTGTGTTTTGTCTTTGTGCCCAGGTGAAGAGACAGCTGTGTGGCAGTGCCTAGCTCTCTTAGAAGAAGGCTTATCTCATAGTCCTTCTAATGCTCAGTTTAAATTGCTGCTCATTCGAATCTACTGCAGGCTTGGTGCATTCGAACCTGTTGTGGAGCTCTATTCCAGCCTTGATGCAAAACACATACAGCACGACACCATCGGGTGGGTAGTATATACTGAGAATAATCGGTGATACTGACCCTCCGGTAACCAGTCCCGAGATCGTCACTTTTCTTTGCTACCAAAAGTTAACAAATTGTTGAATTTTCTTATGATATTGCGTAAAAGTGGTTTGGAATTGCCTGAGATACACCTGCTGGAATATACTCCACTTCTCATGGAGTAGCTTTCCTGTTTGATTTTGATCAGCTGTAGGTTTTTGGAGCAGGAACTAAAGAGAATCTGAAAGAAATCTGTGAAATATTTATCGTGATGCCAGTCATAGCTCGGTGTTTCACCTTGTGTTTTTGCTCAGCTAAGATTGGGAGCTCTAGTTAAAACAAACACAATGACTGTCCATGCCTTACCGTGTTTGTGGGTATTTAATTAGGTAAAACTCTTGCACGCTTAGCAAAGGTGGATGGAGGAACTCCAAGCCCCTGCATACCGTTTTAAGAAAAATCAGAATGTCTTCCATTACTTTTAAAAGCCTAGATTTTAGTATGAGCATTGTGAATGCCTTCTGTTAAACCTCCAGACTTTTCATAAAAGCTGGGCTGTGCTGCGGTGCTCTGTTCAGAGCCGTGTTCAGGTTGTGTGCTGGGATTTGACTTGTGCTGTGTTGTTGTTGCAGCTACCTTCTGACACGCTATGCAGAGTCACTGGGCCATTACGCTGCTGCTTCCCAATCCTGCAATTTTGCACTCAGGTTTTTCCACTCCAACCAGAAAGATGTAAGTTGAAAGAAACCTCTGTGTCTTTGTAACGGAACAGTATGTCGAGATGCTTTACAGAAGTCTGTGCCCTATGTAAGGGCTTACAGAAACATAGCGGTTGATAACATGATAACAAAGAGGGATAATATGTGCAGCCTCATGTTTGTAGTATAGGCTGCTGCAACCTGTGTTTTTCATTACAAGAATTTGTAATTTACTGTTACATGATGTTTTGCATTAGTTTTTCTATTTATGAAAGCCAGTTTTAATGCTCCTCAAAGAAACAGTATGAATGGACTGTGATTTATGGAATAATTTAGGTGAAATATGTGGCAAGTAAGTCTTGATGTCATCTAACTCCTTGCATTTTGGCAAGTCTTACAGCAGCAAGGGATGGTGGGTCAAGATGATGGTATATTCATGAGTCCCTTCTTTATATTACAATCCTTTATATTATAAAGTGTGTTTTAGTGCTGGCTGTTCTGGGCACACAGGGATGGTGGGGAATGCTCATCATTTAAAAAGGGAGGGAAAGCGAAACGACCAAGTGGGAAGGTTTCAGAAGGGAAGAATCTTGAATCTCAGCTTTGCTGAAGGCAGAGCAGAGCCCATTATTTTGAAGTGATAGGACTGAATTGCAGAACTTGGTCTTGTACTAAAGGGAACTACCTGTTTTAATTCAGTTTGCCCCTAAAAGTGATGTGAATGAAAAGAGTTGTCTTGAATGAGAATCTTGGGACTGGACTGGAGTGGGTAGCGAAGGGAGAGAAGCTGAATTCCTCCAGAGATCAGGTGCTTCCTAAAATGTACACACCGTGCCCTAGGCATCTAGCATGCTTGTAGCTCAATGATTAGTAGCTGTGCTTGTCAATAATCTTACTTGGAAAGTACACGCTGGTGTATGTTCTGATACAGTCAAAGGGGAAATTGCAGTTCTGTTTCAGAATTCCCGTGGAATCCATGAAAAATGTGCTAGATAGGAGAACAGTGCAGCAACACGTTTTTGAAATCTTGGTGGAAATATATTGAGCAAATAGGAACAGAAATAGTCCAGGATTGCAGTGGGGAAATGCATGCATGTCAGTCCATCTCTCAAAACTTGCAAGGTGGTCTTGTTCTGAGAGGTGGGAATATATCCTGTATATTTACATTTGAAGACAGTTTGATCACTGTTGAGAGGTGGGTGAGGAAAACTTATTTTTACTTTGTAAGAAACAAAGGTGCAATCCAGTTGTAAGTCTTCCAGTGAGGTACTGGCTAAATTGGCTCCAAAGACCCCTCAGTCGGACAACTTACTTTCCCACTATCCCAGCAATAGATGAAAACACAGGACTTGTCCGTACTGAATAATAAAGATGCTAACGGTGCTCACACAGTAATTCCTCAGAAAAAGTGCCCTCGCTCTGTTGGCAGCCCTGGTTATTCTGATGTACAAGATCCCAGTTGCCATTTACCTGTGCCTGGAAGGTAGATGCTGAGTTACTGTGACCTGTGTCTGACACAGAATTTTTGCTGTAGGGAGTGGGATACAGAGAGGAACATGTGGACTCTGTGATGGGAGCTAGTCTTGGCTCCTTCCCTCATTTGCTCGTTGTTTAAGCACTGATTTTACTTGTTAAGAGTCTTTGGATTCCTTGTTGCAATGTTTTTTTGCTGGAGTGAAGGCCCAGGATCCAGACAACTGTCTCCTACCTGTTTATTGTTGGTAGTGGTGGCTTTTTTTTTTTTTTTTTAATGAGGGGTAACGTGTTCAGTCTTGTTTAAAAGTCACTTGTGGATGTTAAGGAAAACTATACTTGGAACCAACTGCCTGAATAAAGCACCTGGCTGCTGGGTGCCAGGTGAAAAACTGAACTGGAAAGCTGTTGTATGTGATTTGTCTGCCTGGGAACACTGCACTATAAAGCATCAAGAAATCATCTTTCCGTAGAAAACAATCTGAAGTGACTTCAGGTGTGGTTACCTCGGAAGAAATTTATTTTCTTGGGCGCGAATGATTAAGGTGCTTCCATCCGAGAAGAGCTCTTTGTCTCCAGTAGGTCAACATCGGTACGCAGACAAAGGCAGCCCTGTTCCAAGTGCTGTTGCCAGGAAAATGCTACTCAACTCGTTTTCCGTCTTGAAAAGGCGGCACCTGAATGCTTTGACCTGTCTCACTACTACACCTTAAAAGGTTGAAATTGCAAGAGGGGTGAAAGTGGTGCAACCAGCATTATATAATTCTTCATGCTACAAGATAAGGATGAGATTCTGCAGCCCACTCACGTGTCTTGTTCTGAAGACAGTATTGCGAGCAAAGGACCATGAGCCGTTGTTGATCATGGATAGCCAAATATCGTGTGTTCTGAACACTTCCACTCGTTATCGCCTTAAGATCCTTTTAGCTGGGAAATGCATCAAAAAGCAAATGTCCTTTAAAGTGACCGTAAGGTGCAAATTGTAGGAGGGAAGCCTCTGTTCAGGTTCACCCAGGATGATGGCCTGATGAGAGTGGAGACGAGAAAAGGGATTCCTCACCATTAGACAAGCGGTGTCCTAGGTGTCACAAGGTTAGAAGTTGCCACCAGTTTCTGTGCTGCTGGGGTTGCCCCTTGATCCTCAGCGTCCTGATGCCAGCTTCCCGTTCGAGACCCTTAGCAGCATCTAACTGCAACGTTAGAGGAGCACTGTCCTTCAAAGTTACCTTCTTACATGATTTCAGATACTGCCTGCTCCTCTCTAGGCTGACGTTTAAGATAGTGGAATGTCTGGTACAGCACGGAGTCCTGCGGCACACTGTGCGTGGGACTCTGCCTAGAACAGGAAGCGTGGGATATAAATGAAGTGGTCTGGTATAAAAATATAGCTACTGATTCACACTGATTGCTTTGGATAAATACGTTCTCCTTCTGACTTGTTGAACTTAACAGCCTGAAATGAATCCTTCTTAAGAGTGAGTCCCATGAGTAAGAGCCATTTAGGATGCTGTGCAGTCCTGCCATGATATTTCTGCTCTGGGAGAAGATGCCAAGGACAGGGAGGAGAGAGAAGGCAGTATTGCTGTAGTGGCCAAAACTAAAAAGGCAGCTTTATCCTTCTCAAAATAGTCCTCCCTTAAATATGCAGCATCACAAGTAATCTCTCTAATTTTCTTGTGTCCGTCCGTCTTTAATTTCTCCAGATACTGCAGGCAAACAGAACACCAACGTGTCCTATGGGGATTTAAAAACCACGTCGATGCAGTTGAATTAGCACCCATAGCGCAGTCCCGCAGCCTGACAATGACCTCTGCAAGGCTGTTTATCAGAGGGTATGTTGTTGAATATTTGGCATATTTTTTTCATACAGTGCAAATAACCAAATTTCTTAAGAGAAAAAACAAAAACAAATCCCACAGAGCTACCTAGAGGACATTTCTTATTGTGGAGGGGAAAAAAAGTGGCTTTCACCTGTGAGTGCCAGCTTATAGTCTCTCAGAGCCTTCCTGACAGGTTGAGTCTGTTAGTACCATATAAAGTTCAGTTAACCAAAGGCCTTTTTTATTGTCTCTCATCTTCAGTGCATTCCATAATCTTCAGAAGGAACTATTTTATTTGCCAGAATTGCTCGCTAGTGGAGTAATTCTGATGTAAAAATTAAAGCCATCTATCTTGACTGGGAGCAGAAATAGTTCACTCTGCCTCTGGAGTTGGAAAATTTCATTAAAATATAGTGCTCGTTTGGGGCTCCTTTGTCATACAGATCTCCTTCTGGAGATTGCTTGGACTGATGTGAAATACTATTTGCCTGCCTTGTGTTGCTGCATTTCATCAGAGGGGAAGCAAACTACTCCATGGACCCCGAGAGTTTCCTTTGGTGTTTAGAATGTGTTGTAATGTGTATACACTGTGTGATACTACCTTGTGATGCTGTATTCAAAAATCTAATAAAAAAGAGAAACAAAAAAATGTGTGAGTAATTTTTTTTTTTAATCTATGTTGTGGTAATATGTGATGCACAACCAGAAAATCTGGGATATATTTATTTTCCCTGAAAGTAGTTCCTACAGTGAAACAATGATTTAATGATTTGAATAATGCATCTCAAAAAAAAAAAACAACCCACTTGCAAAATCATCTCTCCCTTCTAAGTATTTTTCAGTCTTGGTGGTGACAGCAATGTGATAGTTTTTAGTGTTTGTTTGGTTATTAAATCATGCTGCCTGATGGAGCGTTTGGGCATTCTCAAAATAGCAAAGCTGCTGGCATGACTTGGACAATCAAAAGTCCAAGCTTCTCCCAGGGATGGAATGTCTGCCAGATTCTGTACCTCTGGGTTAATAAAAATCACAGAAATGCTATTTCTTGGCAGCGAGTGACCTTGTTAAATTCCGGTTGCTTTGAACTTAAGGAAGTAACTAATACAGAGATGGTGTGTGTTTTCTTCCAGACCTCAGAATATATCATTCAAGCCTACAAGTACGGTGCATTTGAGAAGATCCCAGAATTCATTGCGTTTAGAAATAGGCTGAACTCTTCCCTTCACTTTGCCCAAGTTCGCACAGAACGGATGTTGTTAGACCTCTTACTTGAAGCAAATATGTAAGTACGGCAGTGATAAGCGCTGCATCTTGCATGTAGAAAAAATTGGGACCACTCTTATGAGGGCAGAACAGTGGCCACGTGTGGGACCTTGGATGAGTTGCACTTGCAGCTCTTTGAGGAACCTGTGTGCTGTGTCTCTGCTTCTAACTTGCTCTCCCCTTGAGCACCACTGTCGGTACAGTGTGTGTGTGTAACATCTGTTGACATCAGAAGAACGGTGGTGAGAATGTAGTCTGTTAGTGAGAAATGTTTTCTGTTTCTAGTGATCCAATGTTGGATTTAACGCTCCTTGTTCTTATGTACAGATCAACCAGTCTAGAAGAAAGTATAAAGTCCATGAGTCTGAGTCCAGAGGAGGATGACATTCCATGGAAAGACTTGCGTGACAACAGAGACCTGACTGTCTTGTTTAACTGGGATCCAAAAGACAGGTGAGTAGAAATAGTCACACCTTTTCCTTACAGCACACGTGGCAAAGATAATACTTTCAGGGCAACTGCTGTATTTAAATGTTCTCTAGGCTGGCTAATTGCAAACTTAACAAGCATCATTCATCCCTTCTAGCAGTGCTGCCTTTTTGCATATTAATACAGTTCTTTGAATTTCTGACCACTGCTTCCTCTTCATAGAGTATTTAATAACTTGGGATAGGCTTTTGTACCCAAGTGAAGCTTGCTACTTTACAAAATTGAAGTCTTTGCCTGAAAACATTTGGTGCCTTTCTCTAGGGACATTTCTGAAGAACATAGGAAGCTCTCACTGGAGGAAGAAACCATGTGGTTGCGAATCCGGTCTTTAACTTTAAGGCTAGTAAGTGGACTCCCAACTCTTAGTCACACTATTCAACCAAAGAACTCTGAAAAGACTGCAGAGAACGGCGTCTCATCCAAGATTGATACAATTCGATCCCTGCTTCAGCAGCTGGAAGCGGCAGTGGATTCAGGGAAGAAGTTTCTAGAACAAAAAATTCAGGTACCCGTTAAGGAAAAAAAGCTTTCCCCAAATATTAAATGAACGTGAATGCAAGCAGAGAAACTGAATGCATCTTGTAACGTCCGGCAGGCTGCAGAATGCACTTAACTGACCCTGAGTTTGTAGTGTATGAATCTGACTGAGAGATGTGCCAGAGACAAACACTGTGTTCTGGATAAGGAAAAGCTGCAACACCTTTATCTTTTTCTTTGCTTCTTGCCTAGTATCCTGTCCTTGGCCCTCCTCCTACCCGAATGGCTGGCTTCTTCAGTAATGGCAGCTGTCAATGCCAGACTAGCTTGTTTTATCTTGTTAGTGATATTTATGAACTAGATACCAATGGCTTAGGTAAGTGTTTGAGGGGCAGGGGTTTAACCAGATTGTCATGATGTGTGGTGGGAGGGAGCAAGATGCATCTCTGTTTAGCTTGAAAACTGCTAGGCATTGATGACGGACCCAAACTGTTACTTGTGAGTTAATTTTTTGAATGATGCGAAGTCATCTGGGAGACAATGCCTTCGTTTAAAGATTTATGCGAGTCTTTGTTTTTGTACAGTATATGTTACTGTAATACTGGATGCTCTTTGAAAGCAGTTGCATTTGCTTTTGACTGCTAACATTAAATTACATTTAAATGCCTCTTCGGTTTCTGGAAGCATAAAATACACAAACTTGTAGTTTATAACTCCCTTTTTTTTTTTTTTCTTTCAGAAGATTCAGCAGAAATCCAGGAAAGGATAGGGAATAGTTTCAAGTCTTTAGTAGAACGACTAAGAGGTAAATAGTAACTCAAGAATAAACACTAGTAGCTAAGGTATGCTTCGCAATGCTCCGAAGATGTGCTGCTGAGTGTGCTGCCGTGGTGGGGAGCGTCTTAAAGCATCTGCAGACCCTTTGGAAAGATCCTTGAGAGCAAGGCTGCAATTCCACTTGGCTTGGCTGATCGTGAGGCTGTTGCATGCCACGGAATGTCATTACATCCCATCATTTCACTACCTTGCAGCCTAGTCGTAGTACCTGTTGTCTCACTGTTACTCAATCCAGGTGTGCTAATAAATGGTGTGGAGATACTGTTTGTAATGAAATACAGTTCAGAGGAAACTGCAGAGCTGGACCTTCTGAAGAAGATTTGGCCAAATTTATCATTAACTGCTCTGTGGTCAGTCCTCTGACAGCCTTGCACACTACACTGGGATACATACAGTACAGAAAAGACACATTTAAGTTGATCAATGTGTCCTAAATAAGGTTTTTCTTTTTTTCTTTTCAGACTTGTTCAATAAATGTAAAGGTGATTTGATTGAAGTCAGAGATGGCACCTTGAAAACTCATCCAAACCTGTTAGAAAACCTAGTCTTCTTTGTTGAGGTATTCTTTTATTTGGACACTGGAAATTTTGAAGTACTTAAGGGTGGAAATGTTGGGACCAAAACACATTGAAAGTTCTTTGATCTCAGTCAGTCATGAAAGCAGATACTTTTTTTTTGTTGTTGCATATTTTAACTACTCTGAGCCTTATCAATAGGAACACTAAAATGAGGTTAGAAGCCTCCTGTAAAAGCTACTTGTAACATACTTGTACCTCTTTTCCAGACGATCTCCATTGCCCTGTGGGTGTCAAGTTACTGTGACAGTGTCCTCCGACCTTTTAAATCCAACCTGCAAAAAAAGAAGAAGAAAAAAAAAGAAAGCAGTGTAGCTATGGTACAGAAATATTCCTTACTTTTCTGTCCTTCCTCCAATCTAACAGCATATTTATACCAGGGGGAAAAAAATCAGGATAGAGAACATGTTAATAAAGTGATTTTCATAAACTTTGCCCTATGGAGGCTGATGTGGGTTAGAGATTAGTGCTATTTTTTGAAACTCCTGTTTAATATCAAATGGCGATGTGGCAGGAAAAGCAGTTTAGAGTATCACCAGCCTTCCTGCCTTGAATGCACTGCAGGGAACGCGTTAGCTGGTAATGTTTACCTGGGTAGGTGAGTTACAGCTTAGCATGGGCAGAAGGAACAGAATGATAGATGTCACAAAGTGAATTGTTGTATAGAATAGCCATTTGAATAGACATCCAGATGTGTTTATAAATTGAAAATACCTGTTTTGTTTTAATAGCCTCCTGTATTTACACATTTTCTGGATTATGTTACTGAACTACAGACGTTAACTTCCAATGTAATAGACCACATCAAAGGGCTTGAAATAATTCTGACTGCACTAAAACTTGAAGAGCTGTCTCTCAAGGACACTCTGCTTTTACAGGTAAGAACTTGTGGTGTTATTTGTGTGTTCTAGACATAAAATAGGAAGTTTGGTCTAGAGGGCATTCAGGTTTGTCTAGATAAGAGATCTGAAAGTGTTTGAATGGGAAAGGTTATAAAAGCTGCACCTATCTATTTCAGAACTGCACTTCTGTCCACGTAAGCTGCTGTTAGCAAGTTTGTATTTTTCCAATGAGATCATCCTTTTTATTTCATAGCACATTATTTAAAATTTCCCTTGTCTTGTTGCTGTATGAGGCTGACATAGAAGTATCTCATATGACAGAAAGCAAAGAAACCATTTAGACTGTATTAAATGCAAATTTGAATAAAAACTAACAAGTACATTTTCTAATCTCATCAAAGAATCTTGGCTTTAAAGAGATAAGACACTTTCAGGAAATCATTGATCTTTGTAATGTTTGTGGTTCCTCACTGAGTCAGCAAATTCCTTCATCTTCCCTTTGAGGCAAGGCATCAAACTGCGACACAAGGCAGATTTGAAAAAAACCCTGACCATTAGCACGTGGATTTGAGCGGAGGCATCTGTGGGAGCCTGCAGCTTTTCCTGTGTTTGTTCACAGTATTTGCTATTGTTTGTCATTTGTTGCAGTAAGTCCTGATAAGCACACTCTGTATAGCTCTGCTCAGACTTGGAGCTGTGTTTGCAGTTGTGTGCTTAGAGCTAAAAAGTGCATTTGAAAAAGTCCTCACGCTCAGAGGTTAGTAAAAATTCTGGCGCGATTCAGGAAGAGTGATACCGACAGCGTGTGAGCGGAACCTTGCCACCAACGTCAGATTTTCCCACGTTGGGTTGGTTTACTCAGGCTGTGCCTCACTGGCTTTTCTGTTCATTATCTGCGAAAGGCGTCCTGATGGCAAGCCTTCTAGCAGGGGCATTTTGGAAAACTGCACGTTAAAAGGAAATCAGATCCCTTTGGGAAAGCTAGGTACCAGTTTTGCTGGATTAGGGACATGTGAACCTATCCCAGGCACGGCAGCTCACCATGCTTTGGAATTTGTAAATGCTGAAATAAAATGCTACATGCAGTCTCAGTTTCAGCCACAAATATTTTGCACAGAAGTTATGAAGAAATGTTAAGAGCGTTACCAGCCCTGTCTGGGCAATACCAGTACTCGCAGAAATTATTGGTGCTGCTTATTCTGTGCTGATGACATTCCATTTGTAAACTTACACTGTGGTCCTCATGAATTTCTTAGTAGTGTTTGAGATGGTGGAGGAAGTGTAACGGGAGGGTTTAAACAGTTGCGGTGGAGTGAATGATTTCTCTTTTGCATTTTGCAGGAAGAAAAAAAGTTTACAAAGACTGTGCAAGGGAAGGTCCAGAGCAGTTACCATCACTCAGTTCAGGAAATTGGAGAGCTGCTGAAAAAGAGACTCGATACCATTAAAAAACTAAAGATTTGAGAAATGCATCCTTGACAGACTCCACCGGGGAGTGACACCAGAGTCCCAGACAGAAGCAACATCCCATATACCATCACTTTAATCCAGAACTTCCTCATAATGCATGAAGGACTTAAAATCATAAAACAATTTTTTTAGATATTACAGATGCAATGAGCTGGTTTAAATTATTGTACATAAATGAGAAGCAGGGACCCTTATCAGGGTTTGACCACTTTTTATACATGTTCATAAGCATATTGTGACAAGAGAAAATTAACTTTCTTCCCTTTTGATCTCTAGAAACAACTGGAGATGGTCTTTAGAAGCAGCAATAGAAATCCAGTGTAAAGCATATATCTCAAAGGAGTTGAATTTTCATCACCATACAGTGTTTATAATTTTTTGTATGGTCCTTGCCTTAGAAACGCAGAACTTGTAGATGCCCGCGTTCCGCCGCCTCTGATGAAACAAGCCTGTTTTGGAGCTGCCTCTTTTGCCTGAGGGTCGCCCAGTCCTACTGAATTATCTCAGTGTGTTGGTCGAGGAGGGAGAGGTGAGGCTGCAGAACACCCTCTGCACACAGCCCCCTCGCTGGCAGAGCCAGGCCCTCCGCCGCAGGCTCCGTGCCCGCGGCTGGGGTGGGCTTCTCTAAGGAGAGGACCACTGGAGGGAAGAGGTGGTGTCAGTGTACCCATGGGTTGTTTCCACTTTGGGAAAAATGATGAGGAGCAAACTTGGCTGTTAAGCTTTTAGACAAAAGAGATGGGAATCGGTGTTTTAGCAAAAAAAAGACGAAGCCAGAGACCTTGTATATAATAGCTGCAGCGAAGTTGGACACTGCGATCTGATTTCATGTCAGTTTAATGTAAAACAGCAATCATCATGACTTTTTAAAAGTATTTAGATTCTTGAAAGTTTAAGACTTAAATATTTTAATAGAAATTAAATCCTGTTGGCTTTGGTTTTAAGTTGGCAGAGGTAACTTTTGCTTCCGCTGTGGTATGAGGCTGAGAATACTTTTTGTAACTGTATGCTTGCTTTTTGCAGTTGATCTTTGATTATTCAAGTACTAGCTCATTAGGCATTCTGTTAGTGCAGTCACATCATCTGCTCCCACCAAGTCTGCATTTCTGCTGTGTTTTTTCATTTAAGCAGAGTAATGCAGCCTAAAACTGGTAGGCAAAAAATAGCTACATGTACCTGCAATACAAGGGACAGGTCAGGCTACAGATTCCTCATCTTCTGGGTTTAAAGCAGCTAGTATCTGAAGTCTATATTTAAAGTTTTAAGAGAGCTGACAATCCTGCCCTTGTCATCTCTTCTGTGTTTTGCTAGTAATGGTAGAATGTTGATGAGAGTATTTTTTTACAATAAATCCCCTGTATTTAAAAAAAAAAAAAAATCACATAGCTGCTCTTGCTGGATTTAGTTTTGCTCCTGCCTCAACCTGAAAGGGAAAGAAGAATGTCTGCAGGTTGTCTAAATTGTACTGGATGTCTTGATGGTTTAATTGCAATGTCTGGTAAGTGCTCTGGGCTGGAGGAATACCAAAATGTGTTAAGTCTGTTTTATAGTAATACTTTTCCTAAAGAAAAAGAAAAAAAAAAAAAGAGACAAAAAAAGTCAAAACAACAAACATCTGAACTCTTTTATGTTGTATAGAAGTACCTTTTTAAGAAGGATGTGCTCCTTAAATTAAAGCAAGACCGATGACTGAAGTCGATGCTTTGAAAGGTGAAGGGTAAGTGAAAACAGTCCCATTGCTGAGAGAGGCAATTCATAGAGAAGCACAGAGACAGATATCCCTGCACTGCCCCTTTTCATTCAAGAGGCAGATTTTCTTTGCTGTTACTCTGTCCCTTCCCTTCCCTGGGGCAGCACCGACTGAAGAGGACCTTGCCCAAACACTGGCATCGAATGGGAAGTTGAGGCAGTCCCTCATCCAGGGACTGATTTGTGCTGGAGTTTCTTTCCAGTGCTGCTACAACAGGTTGAACTCAACCAGTCATATCAGTAAGCAATGTTGAAAATCTAAGTGAAGCATAAGGTTAATATAACCAAGCTTTTAAAATCCTCCTGTGTGCTGAAAGCAGAACTTGCTTTAAAAACAAAAAGGTTTTCTACATCAGCTCCCTTAAAAGCAGAATTGAAACTGCTGGCAGTGGGGGGGACGTGTCATCTGAAGCAAAGTCTGACGAAATGGAACCATGGCTTACTCTCTCGCTTCCCGTCGCGGCGTTTGGCACAGCACAGGTCCAGCGTTGGCTGGTCGCTCAAACCATCCCTGTGCCAGCACAGGGGGAATGCTGACTGCTGCTCAGTGTTAGCTGCTGTGCTGCTTACAGTTCCAGCTGCTGGTGAACAAATAAGCTTGTAAAACAAGTACAGGTTTTTGATTGCTCAGTGTTTCATAGAACCAGATGCTGTCTCTTCAAAAGCTGTAGTCTCTCTATAGGAGGAAACAGTATACAAAAATGATTGCATACTGTTTGGGGGCTCGGTTGAGGGAGAATTTCTCTCCCCCTATAAATTGTGTACAGTTAAATATATTATATATTTCTTACAAAAGAGCATTTCCCCTCCAGAATATGTCCCACAGGGACCTGGTAAGAAATTCAAGCTATAACCCATTGCTGCTGTTCCCCCTTTTCCACTCTTGGGATTTGTTTTTGTTTGTTTTGGATTTTTTTTTTGTGATGAATTGAAAAACATACCTAGAGGAAGCTACCAAGACTACTGTTTACAGACTGAAAAAAATACTGCTTTTATACTACTGGGATCATGAGCCACGATCCTTTTACAGATCTCCTCAACTCTTCTCTTTGCTTAAAACCAGTGTCTGATGTAGATAAAGGTCAGAAGTCTCCTCCCCTGCTTTGTCTACATACAAGACAAAATGTACAATGCCTGTTTGTGTTGCCCATAATTTTTGTACTTTTTAACTGTTCAAAAATTGCATTTATATTTTGCAATCATTGGTAATCATTATTTTAACCGCTAGTAATCTTAGAGCAGATTTTTTGTTGTATCTGCAGCCTTATCTGAACTTTCTCTTCCTTGATTATTCATTGTTAATTTATGACTGTAGAAGATATGTATGCCTCAGCCTTCTATGGACTTAAGTGACACCACTGCAACTGATCTGCTTTAAACTGGATGGGTTTATAATTTATATAAAAGTCAGTTTCGTTACAGATTAGTATCGCTGCCTCTCATTTTTCTCTCTGGATGGTCTGGAGGTGACTGAAGTGCTCACCTAGCTCTGTTGTCCTCTTGGTGAAGCCAGATTATCCTGAAGCTGGAAATCAAGTTACCTGCAAAGAGGGAGGATGGAAAGAAGAGAGAAAAAATGCTTCTTGCTTTCCGCCTGTGGCCTGGCTTCAGAACGCTGTCTGCTGTGGGCGGGAGCTGGGATGTGTGTGTTCGTTGACATGTTGATGTGTCACTGCTGTTCAGGAGAATGTTCGGCAGAAAGCACTGCTTGCTTGCATTTTATCCTGCCTTTCAGTGCTAAGTAAACGCTGGCAGCGCATGCGATCTCTCGCTCTAGAAGCGCAAAAGCGCTGTGGCAATGCTGTCTGTGGCAGCGGCCTGCTGCTGTGTATGACAGTGACACGCCAGATGCTCATCTCTCCGGGGCCGCAGCCCGTCCTGCGGAGCCGGACCCTGCGCTCAGCCCCCTCCCCTGCCCGTCATCTCTGTCTTTGCTG
>NW_009721561.1:14250-14607 GCF_000703405.1 Apaloderma vittatum | reverse complement strand
TAATATTAATATCAATAAGTATATGTCTCTAAGTTTGACACAGATGAAAAGGAAGTAGCATATTCATTGTTCTTCCCTGAGAAAACATCAGAAAAGTGAACCAGTCACTCACAGGATAGCCTGTCAGATCTGCAGTCTAACAACGAGTGCCCAGGAATGATCACAGATTATGTTTCGTATTTTCAGCTGATGCTGTCAAGATAGCACATACTTTGATTTTTTATCACCTTCTGGACAACTGCCTGAGGTAGGTGTATTCTTAGACTTTGGGAATTTATGGCTGCAGAACACATTTGCCGAGTGAAAGTAAAGTTAAAGATAAAGTTTAAATAAGAAAATAAGGTGCATTTAACACCT
>NW_009721561.1:0-14201 GCF_000703405.1 Apaloderma vittatum | reverse complement strand
CAGAGCTTCCAGGAATTCCAGTAGATACTTTAGTTAATGCTAAGCAAGAAATCAAAGCTCTCTCACACACATATAAGGATAATCCAAATGCTTATTCTCAGACAAAAACCGCACAGTTATTCCTATTACTTCCTGAGACATCTCAAGCTGTCTGGCATTTAACACAGAGAAAAGGCAGTATATCGAGAGAAAGAGCTGGTACTGTCTTCCTCCGTGGTTTGGTGTGGTGCAGCAAGCCCTGAGACTGCCTACCAGAGCCAACCCTCAGGCAGGTTACCCACAGCAAACACCTCTTCTGAGGGTGAACATTGGAACACGCTGCCTAGGGAAGTGATGGAGTCTTCATCCCTGGTGGTGTTCAAAAAATGTGCAGACATGGCAATTCAGGACATGGTTTAGTGGTCATGGTAATGGTGGATTGACAGCTGGTCTTGATGATCTTAGAGGTCCTTTCCAGCCTTAGTGATTCTATAATTCTATGATTCATCATAGAATTCATCTGGGCTGAATTTTGCTTCAGAGTCCTGCCCCTGATCGTAAGTTTGGCCATATTCCTTGTGGCACTAAGACTCTGGTGCTTTTGAGGAAATCTAAATTCAAGAGAGTGATCAGCAATTCAGACCGTCTCTTGTATGTTTGACAGATCCTGTCCCATCAGTAGGAATACATCCTGGTGCTGAGGAAATGAAGCAGCCACCTCAAAGATAAATATTCTCTTCTATTCAGTGTAGGGAGAGAAGTGTCTCTTCCCTCCTATTCAGGTAAGTGACTTGTTCTTTGCAAATGTGGTCTCCTTTCGTTGATCAGAGAGAAATATTAGATGACTGAATTAAATCTTAAATTTGTAGTTGGCTAAATTTCAGTGTGGTAAGTCCTATCTTACTGAAGAATTTGCACCTTACTCCATCAGTTTTCTGTAATTTGCTGATTGATTCAAATTATTATTTTTGCTTGGTTTATTGATAGGTATTTGAGTGAATTCATATTCTCTTTAGAATACAACGGATTTGACATCGTTTTCAATGGGGCCAGTTTTTTGTGTGTATCTTGGACTTGCCTTCAGTAAGGGAGATACTACTTTTGCTGTATCAAAGCTAACATCCCTCTCCCCTTTCCCCTCATTATGTAATCAGTGAATGCTTTCTGTGATAGAAGTGTTTGCCCTTTAACAAAATATTTTAGATATTTCCTAAATTAAAATTTACAACTTTAAGACTGTTATTCCATTTATGCATAACTGAGGATACCGGTAGGGGAATTGACAATATAAACCAGCTGTCAATGGGGAATTTAAATGACAATTTGTATATATTTAGTGATGTAACAAGTTTGGAAGACTTTTTACACAGATGTGCATTTTTATGTGCAGCTGCTAGTATAATAAACCAAGGACTACATTAATTATATTTCCAACCTGATTAGGGAGCACAAATACTTATTTTATCAAGAAAATTGCCAGATAACTCAAAACAACAGAGGCAGATTGAAAACACTGTAGAATTAATTACTTTTACTTCAGAAGGGCGTCTGTCTCAATATGCTACGAGCAAACCAGCCAGTCCACTGTGTAACTGATGTTGGTAATTAATATTGAACTTACTATAAAACAAACTCAATGCTGTATCACCACTTTATTTCATAGAGCAGCATGCACATAAAATATTAAGTCATTAATATAAGAAGACACTAGCCTCTGTCAGAGGACTTCCGGTTGGGTCTGGTAATTGAGAGGACAGATTGCTGTCGGTTGGTGCTACAGTCTCTTCTCTACCACCCACCAGTGCCGTTCCACTACTGGAGGAACCAGCTCCATTGCCAATGGTCATGGACAGAGTGTTTGCATGGATTAGGATTTGTTTACGTAAACACATGTTGAAGGACTGGGTTGTGGTCTGCCAGGTATTTCTTGTGAATGGTTTGTTGAGAGAGATGATAAACTGCTGGCGCTTCCCTTTAGGAATTAAAAAGGTGAAA
The DNA here is from genome assembly GCF_000703405.1 of Apaloderma vittatum. NCBI lineage: Eukaryota > Metazoa > Chordata > Aves > Trogoniformes > Trogonidae > Apaloderma > Apaloderma vittatum. The sequence continues at coordinate 12,227 of NW_009721561.1, read as the reverse complement.
GTTTAATTTCAGCTCATCATCACTGCTGTTTTTACAGCCAGCCAGGGACAAGCACTTCTAGAAGCCATGTACATACCATCCTGATCTGTGGACTTTGCTGGGAAAAATCACTCACTGGAGAGACCTATACCTTATCACTGACTGCTGAGAGAGATTATATGACTTGCCTGGACCAGATGGCTAACTAGTTGAGAGGTGATGGTAAGATGACTCCCTCGCTAAGTAGGCAGACACAAAGGGCTAAAATACATAGTCATTTTTCAGTACTTATTAAGGCAAATTTTTATAGATAATAAATAGCAAAACCTTGCTGATGAGGTTATCTAAAGATAAGTCTGACCAAGATAATAAAACATCTTCAACTGCTTCTAACGTGTACACCTTAATAACATAAGCTGAAACTTTCCATGAATATTTTTGAAGTTTAAACCAAGAAATGATTGACATTTATAATATTAAATTTAAAAAATTAAATTGTATTCTCCATATTAAAAAAAGTTTGTGGAGATATTTTTTTTAACTCTGCATTGTCTTCTTTAGAAAAAGGTATGTAATATTCCACTGTGCTGGTTAGCATCAGGTATGTGTCATTGACTATTGACACAGAAATATAGTTATGTTTGCCCAGTTCATAATTCTCTATGTAGGCAGACTGGATCTTGACATTTTTTAATGTTGAGTGCTTGCATTTGTAACTATATTAATTTATTGATGGGGGTTTTGATGCCTCATCAATCAAAATATTGATGTCAATTTTTATTACTTAAATTATAAAACAATGTAAGTACTAGTGTCTCTTAGATTTCTTAAGGCAGAACTGTGGCAAATAATCTCAGGCATATAATTTCAACAGGATCTACATCACAGACTTTTGAAAGACATTCAGTCTTGATTTAAAACTACAGTAAATGATGTAGGGCTAGTTCTTGCAATTACTTATCCTTGATTAAAATTTATATTTCAATATTAATCTGAATTTCTTCAGGTTAATTTTTCAAATATTACTTTTCCTTATTGATTAACTACTATTACAAATCTCTCCTTGTTGAAGTGCTATGTTATTCAGTTCATTCAACAACTCCATAGTCAAAGGTCCTCTTCATGTTTGCAAACTGGAACTTGAAAATGTGACATGGCAAAAACTGCCAAATTTTGTGAAGAGACTGAAGATCTAGTGAATATAGACTTCAGTGTGTTTACAGAGTCATCTCTATTACATACTGCGAGGTATCCTGATCCAGCAGACTTACATTTGTTATCCCTTGTGCTTTCACAAAATTGGCCTTTATTGTTCTATTTAAAACTCTTTTTTCAAAATGTTCAGTGTAGATAGCAAATTAGTCACTGTGAGAATTATTCATGCATCAGAATCAATGTTTAAGTCTCATGCCTACATTTTAAACTATTTTGAGTTAATTATTGAATTCCGTTGTATTTTCAAAAATGAAAACATCTTAGAAATCAGAAATGATTCTTGATGAAGAACATAGATTAGTACAACAGCAAGACTTTACTTGCCAAGGTGCCAGTGCAGATCACCCACTAAACATGAAAAAAGAGCCTGTATGCAAATCAGAAAATGCCCAGATAAAATTAAAGGAGGCAGTGATTCTTTATTCATATGTGAGTGTCAGGCCAAGAACAATACTCAACACAGATGGAGTGGTTGTCCATCTACCAGGGATTCAAGTCAGCTACCTCTGTATTTAACTCAGTTTGTTTTGTGTATTTTATTGTGAAATATGTTTGCTTATGTTGGCTATTTTCACTTATTCTCGTCTATAAGTTTTGTGCTATTTTGCATCTTATTTGTTCATTTTCAGAAAAAAATAGAGTAGATGACACTGGATTTTGAGGTTATTGACCCCTTGACATATGGAAGTTATACTTGATTTTGTAATTATGGCCTTGGTCTAGTCACTAAGATCAGAAAATGAATAAAAATCTCTAGATATAAAATTATTCTGGGATGCTTCATGAAGGACAATATTTTTTATTTGGAAGCAATAGGACACTAGGTCTTATCAATACATCTGAATATATTGATGTAAGCCAGGTTGAATTAAGGATAAAAAACCCCATTGTTGTTCTACTGTCAGCAGGTCTAGTGATCCTCCACACAGAGAGCATCCAACTCTGACCTGAAAGGTTCCTTTTACATGTGAATCTACTTTTACAGGTTTTAATGCTGACCTTTGCAGCAGTGAGCTTTCCTCTTTAATTAGATGGGCTCTTATTCTCACTAAAACTTACAGTATTAGGCTTTGACACATTTCTTTGTTACCTTTAGATTTGATTAGACAACTATATCATTACCAGTATTTTGCTTGCCAAGGAAGGAAAAAGGTGTTATTTTAACTACAGGTTCAAAACCAGCAGACACGGTACTTGTAAGTGTACCTTCCAGTCCTCACTGACTGTGAGGCACATATGATTTCACAGAAAGAAGAAAGGAAAGCGGAGAGCAGCAAATGGCTAAAAGCCCAGAGATTCAAAAAAACCTAAACCGGCAGAGATTTCAACATTCATTTCTTATCTATTTCATAAATAACTATTAGACAGCTGACACATTCTCCAGACATAAAACTATCTGCTTTTTGTTTTTATATTTATGTCTAAATGAGACTCAAATCCATTAGGGTATTACCAAAAATAACCTGAGAGTGCTATCTCTGTTTTTGAAAAGGTTAGTACTTTTTAAATCTGTTTTCCTTGTGAAATTCATGCTCTGAATGACTGGTCTTTGATACCAGCAACAGGGAACTGTTTATATTAAATATTTATTAAAATAGGAGAGCTATGAAATTATAAAATACTGAAGAAGATTAAAACCTCAACTTTTTGTCTGTGGCTCTGTAATTTCCCTTAATGTCAGGTTAAAAGTGTTCACACTGTTCTTGATAGTACTGGGTTAGAATGAAATATGTCTACATTGCACAATGGAGTGTGGCTCCAACAAGATCAAACCAACATCCTCACAGTGTCACAGTGCTGGAAGTAGTTTTTACAACTTTTCCTTGGGTGTAACACCATGCTGATTGAACTGCTTTTTTTCCATTTCCCAGAACCAGCCCTACTGAAACTCTCTGAACTGCACACATTTCTGCACTGTCTGTAGCTGAGACTACACAACCAGAGGTGACCTGGCAGTGACTGCTGAAGTCTGAAGATAGCAGTGAAAGCCTCACACGCAGTTTTTAGATTGGTTGTTTCCCCTTTAAAACTGTAAACTTGTAAATGTTAAATACAAGTCCATGTTCTTTTCCAAGATTTTTCCAGGTGAATGTTAAAATTGGATGAAAGTCAGAGCAAGAGTAAGTCTAGAAAACAAGGAAGGCAGAACATGAGACATTTAATGCTTTTTCTTCCTATTTCTTGGCAAGCCAGACACATATATTATACTGTATTCTTTAATATTCTGGTAAAAAAACCTCAAAGAAAAACATTCTCCTCTAACTGATCACTGCTACCAGACACAAGTTTAAACATACACTCATTGCTCTCTCAGGCTGTTTGATCTCAGCCTGTCCTTTCCTGTAGCAGAAGGAAGAAGACCATTCGGTGAAGGAACCTGTATATATTCTCTGCCTGGCTTTGGTGGCATGACATTACTGCAAAGGAAATACTGTTTTGGAAGTATGTGAGTCATCTACTTCCCAAATCATAGAATCATAGAATCACAGAATTTCAGGGGTTGGAAGGGACTTCTAGAGATCATCTAGACCAATCCCCCTGCCGAGATCAGGACAGGCCACACAGGAGCACATCCAGGTGTTTTTCTGCTCACGTTGAGGTAGATCTTCCTGTGTTCTAGCTTGTATCCATTATTCCTTCTCCTATTACTAGGCACCATCAAAAAGGGACTGGACCCTTCCTCTTGACAGCCTGGAAGCTCAAACGCGTTGCATGTAAATGCCCATGCCTGAAATTTAAAGCATGGAGCAAACACCATCAGCCCCAGCTGAGTCCCCATAACAGATTGCAAAAGTAGGTTTGACATACTGCAGGGATGTCAGCGACATGGACTGTCATCTAAATTTGGCTTTGAGTTTTACTTAAAGGCTGCTTTTCTATGTTCTTTATGCTAAACAAAGCCTTACTTAATCATAATCAACAAATATTTAAAGCAGACATGATCTAAATTTTCAGTTCCTATTGTTCATTCAAGAGTACAATGAGAAATAGCATATGAGTTTGAGAAGCAGCAGAAAAATGGCACAGGAAAACAATATGAAATGAAAGATGATGAAAAGCATATCTGCTTATTGTCTAGGAATAGTCAGTGCAATAACATTTGTTGTTTTAATTCTAATAAGTGAGTAGTGATTGGACATTTTTCACCATCTGTGGCACACAGATACTCTACTGTACTTTTGTATATCAAAAAAATTAATGGAGTAACTCCCTAAGTTTTACAGGAGGAAAAGCAGAAATTAAGTGATTTGAGCATGACCATACTGCATTGGGCCAGATTCAGGATTATTATCCAAGTATTCAAGTACAAAAGTTGTATAGATGCCAGGGAGATCTTACTCATTTTCCACAAACCAAGTAATGGTGCAATGCTAAAGATCATAAGAGAGATCACAGTAACATTTTTTCTTCTGTTGCTTAAGCAGTTGATATTTGAAAGATACTAAAAACATCCATCACAACAGTGGAATGTTTTCTGAAAAAAAAAATTTATCGTACTTTATCTGGAGTCTCTCAGCATTCCACAGAGTTAATATGCAACTTCCGTGAATAAAGACACAGATATGTGCAGCAGGTGCACAAGAAGAAAAACCGGTGTCTCAACAGCAACCTAAAAAACTTTCCAGTACTGATGATTCTGCACAAAATTCAGGTGTGAGTGATAACAGTGAAGCTGTCTTAATGAGCAGGGGAGGCAACAGTGGATTAGCAATAAAAGAAGTCCAACAAGCAGAAGGATGGATTAAAAGAAAATGCTGAGGCCTGCACTAAGAGCAATTCTACAGTCTCGTTAGCAAGATATGGAAAATGGCCCGAAACTGTGTCAGGAGTCAGGGGAGGTTTAGGTTGGATATCAGCAAGTACTTCCTCACAGAGAGGGTGATTAAACCTTGGAATGCACTGCCCCGGGAAGTGGTGTAGTCACCATCCCTGGAGGGGTTTAAGGAGAGGCTGGATGTGGCACTTAGTGCCCTGGTCTGGCCCATGTGGTGGTGTTGGGTCATAGGCTGGACTTGGTGACCTCAGAGGGCTTTTCTAGCCTCAACAATTCTATGATTCTGTGAAAAGCTCCTTGACTCATCAGGGTAGAAACACAGCCCTGCTAGACATCTGGACAGGGCCCTCTATATTTTGGTGTTTTCAATGACTTAAACTCTACTACATTGACTTATACTTTATGCACGTGATCTTTTGGATCCATTTGTTCAAATAATGGCGTGGCATAGATGACAGTCTTTCTTCTTAACAGAGAATGACATCAGGGTTGTGTTATTCTGTTAAATGATGGTAATGCAAACTGTCCACTCATCTCCTCTCCTAGTGAAATTTATTCTTTTATTCAGAGTAAAGCCCTGAAGGATGAACCATGGTGTAAATGTATAGAAGAGATATGAAATCTGTTTCTATCTCTGTTACAGTCTTTCTGCACTACTCAGGGAAGTTACATATTAAAATTCTTAACAAAAACATATAATGTAATTTATAGTCCTCTTTGCTGTTTCCAGAACTGGAGTGGGATATCTTGAGATGTAAAGTTGAATTTGTCCTTGAAAGACACTCAGGGTTTCATAGAACCATATAATCATACAATGGTTTGGCTTGGAAGGGACCAAAAATATCGTCTAGTTCCAATTCCTCTGCCATGGGCAAGGACTCTTCCACTAGACCAGGTGCTCAAAGCTCCATCCAACATGGCCTTGAACATTTCCAGGGATGAGGCATCCATATCTGCTCTCGGCAACCTGTTCCAGTGTCTCACTACCATCACAGAAAAGAATTTTTTCCTTAAATCTAACCAAAATCTACTTGCTTTTATCTTGAAACTCTTACTTTTTGCCCTGTCACTACACTCCTTGACAAAAAGTTCTGCCCCGTATTTCCTGTAGGCTCCTTTCAGGTACTGGAAGGCTGCAAGAAGGTCTCCCTGAAACCTTCTTTCCTCCAGGTGGAACAATCCCAACTCTCTCAGCCTGTCCTAAGAAGAGAGGTTTTCCAGTCCTCTGATCATCTTCGTGACCTTTCTCTGGACTCAGTCTGATAAGTCTATGTCCTTTTCGTGTTGGATGCCCCTCCGTGAAACATAGCACTGCAGGTGGAGTCTCGTGAGAGCAGAGGGGCAGAATCACCTGTCTTGGCCTGCTGGCCAAGTGTTTTGTTTTGATGCAGCCGAGGATGTAGTTGGCTTTTTGACCTGTGAGTGTAGATTGCTGGCTCATGTTCAGTTTTTCATCTATGAACATCCCCCAGGACTGCTCTCAATTCACTTGTCACCCAGCCTGTGTTTGCATTTGGGATTGCCTGATCTATGTGCAGGACCTTGCATTTGGCCTTGTTGAACCTGCTGAGGTTGCACAGGCCTGTCCAGGTCCCTCTGGATGACATCCCTTCCCTCCCGTGTGTCACCTACACCACACACCTTGGTGTCATCAGCAAATCTGCTGAGGGTGCACTCAATCCCACTGTCCGTGCCACTGACAAATATGTTAAAGAGTACCGGTCCCGGTACCAACACCTGAGGAACAACTCTGAAGTGTGTTGCCATCAGGCCAAGGCCAATTGCATGAATTTCAATAAGGCCAGGTGCCGGGCCCTGCATTTCAGCCACAACAACCCCTGGCAGCGCTACAGGCTTAGGGAGGAGTGGCTGGAGAGCTGCCAGGCAGAGAAGGACGTGGAAGTGTTGGTGGACAGCCGGCTGAGCATGAGCCAGCAGTGTGCCCAGGTGGCCAAGAAGGTCAATGGCGTCTGGGCCTGTATCAGGAATGGTGCTGTCAGCAGGAGCAGGGAGGTGATCATGCCCCTCTACTTGGCTTTGGCGAGGCCACACCTTGAATACTGTGTCCAGTTTTGGGCCCCTCACTAGAAGAGGGACATTGAGGTGCTGGAGAGGGTACAGAGGTGGGCTGCCAAGCTTATAAAGGGTTTAGAGCATGTGTCATGCGAGGAACGGCTGAGGTATCTGGGCTGTTTAGCCTGGAGAAGAGGAGACTGAGGGGACACCTTATGGGTCTCTACAACTACCTGAAGGGACGTTGTAGCGAGGCAGGGTTTGGTCTGTTCTCTCTAGTGGAGAGTGATAGGATGAGAGGAAATGGCCTTAAGTTGTGCCAGGGGAGGTTCAGGCTGGGTATTAGGAAGAATTTCTTTACTGGGGGGGTTGTCAGGCATTGGAACAGCCTGCCCAGGGAGGTGGTCGAGTTGCCATCCCTGGAGGTGTTTCAGAGACGGGTGGATGTTGTGCTGAAGGACATGGTTTAGTGGTATTGATAGGGCTAGGACAAAGATTGGGCTCAACGATTTTGAAGGTCTTTTCCAACTGGAAATGTTCTATGATTCTATGATTCTGTGATTCTATGATCAGAGGCAATACAGACAGTCCTAACTTTGCCCTATTTACGATTAGAATTTTTCATTAAGAATGTCAGTAAAAATCCTTGAGTCTGATCCAATGTCTACTTCTCTACAGTTAAAATACTTATTTTTCAGGGCCTGCTTAGGCCTTTTTCTAGAAAGGAATTTTAACAGTAGCACTTTTGAAACAACACAGAAAATCTTAGTCAACCATATATAATGAAAAAGGATCTATTAGTATATTGTAACAAAACACCTGGAACTTAAAATTGGAATTCATATTTAAAAAATAAATACAATAATGATACATGCAGCAGTGTCTCCTTAGCTAACATTTCTATCAAGATGGTTCAAATTTGCTAATCTTTTTACTTTCAAACTGTGAGTTTACAGAAATAATGCTTAACTATTGACTGGAAAGACTGCATATCTTTGATTATGACTTGCAGTTCATTTGTTAAGTATGTTACAGCTTTGGAGACTTGTAAATCAGAATAAAATTGGTGGAAGACTAGAATATATGTCTGACATCATACTGTTTGCAAAAGTTTATGTGCAGTACTTACCAAAGTTTGACTGATTTTGCATAGTTTTTTAAAGGTCAGCGGATGTTTAAAATATGTCCTTCACTGTAAATAATAAAAAACAAATAAAAAAAAGATAGTAGTCTGCTAATTTAACTTAAATTCAGTGTTATCAACATAGTTATTTCACAGCTTCTTTGATTTCACATTCTGCTTCATATGAGTTTGTCAAGTGAATGCATTTCTCTTGGCCATTTATGTTAAGTAATTAAATTAGCACATATTGCTTCACATGCAGATTTTCTCAATACCAGCACTTGTTCCCAACTCCGATTTTTTGTTTGAGAATTTGTAACAATGTTGCCAGAGCTCTCTATAAAATATTTAATCACTGAAAGTATCAAAATAAAATTGATTCTCTGTTGGGCTGTTATTAGCATTAGTGTTTCTGAGCTAAAAGGAGATGCTCTGGGACATATTTTCACAGTGAGCTAGATGGCATTTTAATCTCACAGTCACACTGAGTATAATTGGAGTCAGGTGGCTAAAGCTGCACATTCTACTTCAAAAATATAATGCTGTTTCCATTCAGATATGCCTATTAAAGTCTTAAATTCATCCTGTTATATTTTGCTGGCTGAACTTTGCAAAATGGAAGGCAACATGCAGTGGAAATCCTGTGTGTTCATTTAGCTAACCCCACATGGATTTCAGGTGGTTTAGGATGATACAATGGATGGTTATATTATTATGTATTATAGATTTTAAGCCAGAAAACACCACAGTGGCCACCTATTCTGACTCCAGCTTTTTCCTGGCCACAGTATTTCAGCCACTTTTGCACTGGAGAGAAGAAAGCTGCAGAAGGAAAGCTTGTTATGAGGAGGATGATATTTTCCGCAGAGATTTTTTGCTTGTATTTTATAGAGTGGATAATTAAAAATGAAGCATGTATGAGACTATACATGAAAGGAATATGAAACCTCAAATCCCCAGGATCTAAAACATAAAGAATACTGTTTTAGACAGACTACTATATGCCAAAATCTGCATGCTTTTACATGGATAATGATTTTGCATTGGTTTGTCAGATGTAACATTGTGCATCTAACACTGCTCTCTGGCAGACAGTATGAATTACTGATCTGATCCAGGAAGACTATTCTTACATCCTGAACTAAAAAAATTACTTAAGGTCAGACATCTGGGTGAAGAATGCTTCATGCCCTGTGAAGCAGCATCAAGAAACATTTTGAGACAGTCTTTGGATTCTGTAACCATGATTTTTCAAAATGACTTAACAAAGGATATCATGGCCTATGTGTACATTATTGTTAGACTAACACCATCTGTTTTTCATAGAAGCAATCAGAGAGGTACATAAAACCAGACTCAAATAATTTAAATCTCTAACATCTGAAAAATTATTTGCATTTTAAACTCCAACATACTCATTTTCAAAGACCTGCTTCCAATAACCCAGCTTCCTGGACTAGTCTAATATGTCTAGTAACTACTATGTCTAGTAACTAGGCATTTTTTAACTCAAGTCTGCTATGAATCTTCTAGAAAGGGATTGTAAAAAATGTTAGCCAACTCCCATATAACTAAGCTGACTCCAAAATATACTGCAGGGATCTAATTTTAAAGCAACATAAATATATTGCTCCCACCTTTTATATCATAAACTATGATTTAAAGCACTTATTTTGAAGAAAAAGAAGTTGAATTTCCTCTTCAGCCTTGAAGGATTCAAATCCAGAATACTTCAGTCACTGGTAACAGTCTTGATCAGAAACCTTTTTCTGGGGGTCAGGTGAGAACACTGCCAGAACTAATTAGACAGGTTTATAGCCCAAACCTTATGATCAGAGCCTGCAACAAGGTAAAAGTTGTGTTTAGAGTCTCCCATTCTGATTTCAGAAGATCTGCCGTATGAGTAGAGCAAAAGGTTTTATTCAAGAACAGTTGGTTCATTCACAATTGTCCTATTGCAATCTTCATGTCCCACTGTGCAGGACTAGGTTTTTTTTTTCCTGTGTCATATATATGAATAATTTTTTTTTACTGTACAATTGACCAGCTTTAGTGGGAGAGAGGCAGGATAACCCTCCTTGTTTTTTCATTCCAGAAAGGCCTAAGAGAAGACTACATTTTAAAAGAGGCAGAGCTGTGTATTTCAGTTTTCTCAGGGCTGAAGAAGGTACTGCACTCACCATTTTTTTTTCAAGCAAATTCCTTAAGAAATAATTATTATGCCTTCAAATAAGATAGGTAACACTGCTTAAAACAGCAAGGACTTTCTAGTCCTCATGTCTCATTACTACATGATGGAAGAGAAAAAAAATCCAGTTTCTCAACAGTTTCCAGAGTTTTTTAACGGCTAGAATGTCTTGGAGAGTGTTTTTGAAGCATTTCAGCCTTTATGAAAAGGGAGCTTGTGGCCACATCTGTATTAGAACACCAAACATAGTGCTAAATTGCAGGCGAAGTCCATAGAATCATAGAATGGTTGGGATTACAAGGGGCCTTAAGATCGTCTGGTTACAACCCCCATGCCATGGGCAGGTACACCCTCCACAGGCTGCTTAAAGCCCCACCCAACCTGGCTTCCAGGGAATGGTTTTCCACAACTTCTCTGGGCAACCTGTTCTAGTGTCTTATCATCCTCATAGAAAATAATTTCTTCCTAATATCTAAATCTAATGGTTTGAAACCATTACTCCTCATTCTATCACTCTGCTTCCTGTTAAAGAGTCCCTCTCATTCTTTCCTGAAACCCTCTTTAAGTATTGGAAGCCCGCTATAAGATCTCCTCAGAGCCTCCTCTTCTTCAGGCTGAACAACTCCAACTCTCTCAACTTGTCCTTACATGGAAGGTACTCCATGGCACAACTACTGTGGCCTGTCTGAATTCCTGTGCTTCTAGACAGTGCTTTGCTCAGGGGTGAAGAGGGACCAAGGAGCATCCAAAAAAAAGCAAACTGGATGCAGTTATCTTGTTTTGATAAGGAGGGATTTAGCATAGCTGCCTGAAAGCAAGCCATTCTGCGTCAGTTAGATGAAGCGTCAGAGTTACTCCATGTCCTGTTTTTTTTTGCTATAGAAATACAGATGAGTGCCTACTTCGGGGTAACAGATTTCTTTCAAGGTCACCAAGATACAGAATTTCATGTATGCACTTTTTAATAGTCTATGTCCTTTGGCACATCTAACACAAATTCAGCCCAGTGAATATGTTCCATGTAGAGAGGGTGAACTTCCATCATGTCTATAAGGACTTGTGCCTTTGCTTATTACGCTGTTGACAAAAATCTTTGCTCAAGTCCTTTTATGCTGAGAAATGATGATTAGCACCAATTATCTGAAATTGGTAGATTCATGTACTGATTAAAGCACTGCTCAGTATATCTCTAATGAAAGCCTGCTTCAGCAAATTGACTAAAGCAATCTTTTCAAGCTTCCTAAGGATTTACAATGAAAAAACAAACAAACAAACAGGCAAACAAAACCCAATTATTTTTAACCCTCACTGGAAGCTTTTTTATCTGAAAACTCTTACCGGCACCAAGTAATCTACGCAGCAATAAACACAAATATATTTCTTTACTAAATTTCCTTCAAGGCTGTTTGTGTATACTCAATTTATCAGCTCCATAAGGACTCAATACGTTCATAAAATATGCACACAAGTAATTGCCTTCAGAGAGGTCAAATAATCTAAGCTAAACTGAGGAAGTGTGGTCTGGATGATCAGGTAGTGAGGTGGATTGTGAACTGGTTGAAGAAACGAAGTCAGAGAGTTGTAGTCAATAGGACAGAGTCTAACTGGAGGCCTGTACGTAGTGGAGTCCCGCAGGGGTCGGTATTGTGACCAATACTATTCAATATACTCATCAACAACCTGGATGAGGGAACATCCGGATGAGGCTGCCCAGGGAGGTTGTGGAGTCTCCTTCTCTGGAGACATTCAAAACCCTCCTGGATGTGTCCCTGTGTGATCTACTGTAGGGCATCCTGCTCTGGCAGGGGGATTGGGACTAGATGATATTTTGAGGTCCCTTTGAACCGCTAATATTCGTAATATTTGTGTGATTCTGTGATTCTGTGTGTAAGTAGCTGCTAGTGTTTCCTTATGCAATGAAAAACACCTTATAT
>NW_009721560.1:577-1899 GCF_000703405.1 Apaloderma vittatum | reverse complement strand
GCCATCACTTCACGCTCAGCACTCAAAAAGGTCGCACGACTCAGTGAGACCCTTTGGCGCTTGTCCCCTGCAATGGCTTTTGTGCAAATGACACTGCGTGGATCGATCCAGCCACAACAAAAACCATCGGGGACGGATCGATGGGACGATCTTCCTCGCAGCCAGAAGCAAACAGGCGGTGACCAAAACAAACCTCTCGTTATCTGCTCCCGCTGCTACCAAGGTCTCGCGGCTACAAAACCAAGCCACGAGTCAAATCTTCGTAGAAGGACACGGTTTTGTTTTGCTGTTCGAGTTCTGGGGAGGTGGGTTTTTTGCAAAAGCTTTGCACAGGCAGGGCTCAAAGACCTCTCCTCGTTTGAGGTGTGGAGTCTCTGCATCATCCGAACAGTTGAGGCAGAAGAAAAATGTCCCTCTTTTGGTGCCACCTTCCAGGATCGGTGGATGGATGTTGAATATTCACAGAATATTCACAGCCAGAAGACAAAATCAGGTGGTTTTCTACTATAGCAACAAGAGAACCTCCTGAGTCCCCCGTGTTCTGAGGGAAGCAGGGAAGCTTGCAGGGCTAAAAACAAGGGGGGAAAATGAAATTACACTTTGTTTAGAAGCAAGGGAAGACATAGACATCAGTTAAACAACACAATGATGCACCATCCTTCTGGTAATGTGGTAAAGCAGGCATGAGGATGATCACAGAATCACAGATGATGCTTAATTACTGGGTGGTACCTACCATATCACTACATCTCAGATTGCCATTATAAAAAAAATAAAATATCCTATGCCAGCTTAAAATGTGGCAGGATTGAAACAAAGTGGCACTCAGTACTGACAACTCAGAGCAGAAACCTTCTCACTCTCTACAACTCCCTGAAAGGAGGTTGTAGCGAGGTGAAGGTTGGTCTGTTCAACCAAGTAACAAGCGATAGGACAAGAGGAAAAGGCCTCAAGTTGCACCAAGCAAAGTTTAGGTTGGATATGAGGAAGAATTTCTTTACTGAAAGGGTTCTCGAGCATTGGAATGGGTTGCCCAGGGCAGGGGTGGGGTACCTGTTGGGCAGACCCAGCGCTCAGGGATGTGGTTTAATCAAGGACTTGTCAGTGTTGGGTTAATGGTTGGACTCGATGATCTTCAAGGTCTTTTCCAATCTGGGTGATTCTGTGATTTTCTGATCTTTAAATGTCTCAACCCAAAAATATTCTACAATTCACTGTTCCAGCAGTCCAGCTGTGGGGAAAAGAAGAGAGGATGTTAGTATAGGTGGGGAGACAAATGGATGGATGGGTGGGTGGATGGATGGATGGATGGATTGGTGGAT
>NW_009721560.1:0-523 GCF_000703405.1 Apaloderma vittatum | reverse complement strand
AGTTGGGTGGGTGGATGGATGGATGGGTGGATGGATGGATGGATGGGTGGATGGATGGAAGGTGGATGGATGGATGGATGGAGGGGTGGATGGATGGATGGATGGATGGGTGGATGGATGAATGGGTGGATGGGTGGGTGGATGGATGGATGGATGGATGGGAGGATGGATGGATGGAAGGAAAACCCGTCTCTGTGGGATATAGCAACAGGAGGAAGCTCTCCAGCTGCTGGTAACTTGGCCCTCAGGTTCCCTTGGGGTATCAGTGAATGAGGGGGGACACTTCAGAGAAGGAGACATGGCTTGAACCAAGTGCCAACGTTCAACATTCGCTGCCTGTGGTGCCTGAAGCCCTTTGTGACACCCTTAAAAAAAAATTAAAATCAACTCCTCACCCCACCTAACAACCTCCAACAACAACCTCCCTCCCCGATCTCAGGAAATGCTGGGGGAGGGATGGGAGGGTTATAACATGAACCAGAGCCCCGTAAAAAAGCGTAAAAGCCCCGTTTTCGCTCGGGAC
>NW_009721559.1:24170-29415 GCF_000703405.1 Apaloderma vittatum | reverse complement strand
ATATTCCAATAGCACTTACCTGTAATACTACTGCTCTGAAATCAGAACTATGATGTAAAAAAGTGGACTGAAATAATCCAAATAATGGAGTTATGAATGCTGCATTAAAATTAAAAAACAAAACAAACAAGCAAATACAAGCTTACCAAAACCAAAAACCCTCAACCATACTGTAAGTATCTTGGATATGTCTTATTTCCTAGGATAAAGGGAAACATTGCGGCAGAGCTCACTTGACATACAAACCTCAGAAAGCAGGCAGCTGCCCAAGCCAATGGAAGTGGGTGAGTCCTGTCAAAGTCAACTTTTTTTTTAAAATGGCAACCCAAAGCAACTAAACATTCCTCACATCTAAATCTAAAAATCTAGTCAGTCAAGGAAAATAAAAACGATCTCAGAAGTCAGTCTTCCCTGCCTTCTCTCATATGCTAGAAAGTTCAGGTAAAACTGTGGGTTTGAGACCGTTGCCTAAGTATGGTCCATGTAGTCATACAGAGTAATGCCAAGCCAGTACTGTCTCTATCCTTCTTTAGCATTGTCATTTCAAGAATGTTTTGCAATATGTTGTTGACGTTCATTGAATTTTTTTCTGTCCTGCAAAATACATCTTTTTCATGCAGTTTACTAGTCACCCTTTCATAGGGAACATAAATTAAGAATAATATAAAGCACTAATTAAACCAGCCAAATTTTGCTTTTATATTGCTAATTTAGAGAGAACAGTCTGAACACACTTAAATATTTATATAGGATGAGCCAATTCTAAAGTATGGGAATAACTTCAAGATTCTTTCACCAAAAAGAAGATACCCTTTACATCCATTTTACACTCAGACACTGTCTTCTCTTATCATCTCCTTTGCTCTTCTCACATTTTGTCTCTTCTGTTCAGATTCTTTGTATGTACTCTCTAATCATTAGATTATTAAAACATTCCCTGGTCATAAACAACTCTGTAAGCAGAGCTACTCACTTGTAACCCAGAATCTAGAGATGAAAACAAGCCAGAAACGAACACGGAAATTATATGAGAGTCTTCACTTACAAAAAAAAAAAAAATGTTATTTATTAGCCTATGTCCTCCTACAAACCTTTTTTCTGGAACAGTCAGAAAAGATATGCCAAGATGCCCCAAATTATAGAGGCCCTGTAGGGACTAAGGGAACAGATTTCAGCACTGTGTTCTCAAAATTCTTATTAATGTTAATGGAACTGAGCTTCCCCACCTCAGTGTTTACCTTCAGCTGTGGAAGGATGTACATTTATATCAAGTAGTGCTAGGTAAGAGCACGGCCACTGAAGAGATCATTCATGCCATTTTACTATAAATGAGTAGAAATTTCTGTTTCCACAACTGAAAAGCTAGAATCACATAATCATAGAATTACAAAGGCTGCAAAGGACCTTTGAGATCATCAAGTCCAGCCTACAGCCCTATACCACCCTAACACTAAACCCCCTCCTCAAGTGCCACATCCAGCCACTTTTTAAACATGTCCAGGGATGGTGACTCCACCACTTCCCTTGGCAACCCATTCCAATGCTTCACCACACTTTCAGTGGAGAAGATTTTCCTAATATCCAATCTAAACTTCCCCTGGCGCAACTTGAACGTGTTCCCTCTTCTCCTATCGCTATTCACTAGGGAGAAGAGGCCAACACCCGTCTCACTACAGCTGCCTTTCAGGTAGTCGTAGAGAGACATTGTAGAGAGAGTTGTAGAGCTGCATAACACTTTCCTGGTCACTTAGTATAGATACTTGAAACTCATTGTCTCTCACACATTGATATGGCAGGTAGAAAGTAAAAAAAGTAAAAAGATGAGAGGTTGATTTTCCTTAGTATAAGTAACCAGAAAGCACAATATCAGGATGCAGGGAGTAGTCCAGCCAGCAGAAGAGAGAGCAGCTGGTAGCAACTCAGATACCTTATATGTCACTGACACAAGCACCAAGGAGAGCTTAACAGAAAGCTAAAATATACCTCTTTTTCTTCCCCTTTCAGGGAGAATTTAAAACAAAACAAAACACCAAACCTCAGTGTTTATTCACATGGAAAGACAACCGGAGTAGCCTTCCTGCCCATTCTTACTGAACCACGACTAGGAGCTGGATTTGACTCCCAATTCTGAAAGCCCTCTATATGCAGAACTTCCACGTGTATCAAAGCACAGTTTGAAGAGATACATGAGGTTTTAAGAACAAGACCGAGACTGCCTTGTTTATAGAATTACCCACTTCAGAAAAGCCATGTGGAATTCCTTAGTTTCATAGGTTTTTCACAAACAGGATGTTGCTCGGATGCTGCTAAACAGTAACGTTGTAATTCATCAATTAAAAGGAGTTGGTGTTGTCAACCTGAGCGTTATTTTTGAGATGCGTGAGCAGTCGCTCTGCTCTAGTTGATTACAGAGGCTGATGTTTTTGCCACCATATTGACTTTCCAGTTCCAGCTTCCAGCCTTAAGTGAATATTGAGTCATTTCTCAGGAACTGCAAGAAACAGCTAAGCAGATGCGCTCAGTCAGCCTTGTCAGCTTTTCCCTTGTGCAAATCCAAATGTATCAAAGTTTGATTAGCACTGTGGAGAAAAAAGACCATCTGCTAACAAACCAAATGCATGTCTGATAGCAAAAAAAAAAGGGAGCAAATAGCTCTTAGATACCTGCACTGCTGAAATATAAAAGGAGCAGGAAGTTGTCATTTCTCTCAAATGTGTCTCCAAAATAATATGTTAAACTATGAAACCAACATGGCAAAGGTAAAACCACACAATCAGTGCACTTTTTCTTACAGTCCATTTTTTCAGTGTGTAAAAATACAGCAAGTACTGCTGTTGCATCCAGTTTTCAAATCAGATTAAGGAAATCCATTATTCACTGGATAAAATGATCATGATTATTTTTTGTAGTTAATCCTAAACAATTTAGATTAAATTCCTAAGCCTGTGTCTGCTTAAATTCCTGCGGAAAGACTTCTGGAACACACTTTATAGCCATATGCTTAAGTGGATGATGTAAGGTCACATTGAGTAGAATTCTTCAATGAAAGATAGAAAATATTTTCACAACTCCTGATGCTTTTGAAACATTGGTTTGGGGTGGACAGGAAAAAGAGAAAGAGACCATCACACCAATTTTGTTTCTGTTTATCCACCAGATATTTTTCAAAAAGATTGTTAGAAAAACACAGAAGTTAGAGTGGTATTTCATTCATGCCTGCAATATCTATTACTCCATGAAATAAATGACCATGAGAAATGTCAGTTTATACAATTTAAAACAAGTTTTAATTTAGGCCTGTTGTCACACTACAGAGCAATATCATAATTAATGATGTAAAACTAGTAGCTAAGTTGTCATTACATATGAGAATGTCACAGTGAATCAACTTAAACTAGCTACTAAAAAAAATTGGCACTGGAATATTAGTTTTTATAGGCGCAGTATATCAAATAAATCTCTGACAAGCTACAAAAAATATGATATGGGATGAGCAGATTTGGTACGAAGCTGGCCCAGAATCTCAGAACGCCAGCAAATCAAGGCCTGTGGGTAAGTAAGGCTATTTATTTGCCAAGCTGACCTACTTCTATTACACTTATCATTTTTCTGAATACCATTTGAAAGAGTCTTTCTGTCAGAGTAAAAGACAATGTTAATTCATCAGAGCTCTGATGTCATTTCTAAGAAGGCTGCACACCTCCTCAACATGTATTTAAAAGCATTTCTAGGAAATATTCTGAGCTGCTCAAGGCATCTTTATCCTGTTACTAGCTAGTCTTTCCTAAATCAAATTGGCACTTACACCTAAAATTATGTGTGAAATCAAATTAGCACTTACACCAGATTAAAAAATACTTTCAGTTGCTATTTTTTATCACAGAAATACACTTGTTAGCAGTGTAAGTTACTTCTCATCTAAATATTCATGAACAATAAGAAGTTTTAAGTGAGCATAACATAACTGAAACTACGTAATAGACTGGAAGTACAGTATCTGCCAAAACTGATTAAGAGCCACATAGTCGATTCCCTGTCCTCCGGTTCCCGTGGGGAGGAAGGAGGTGTTTGGGTTCGACAGGGCAGCAAATTTCCCAGCCCTAGGGGCAGAGGTGGAATTTACACTGGAAATCTGAGTTGTTGCTTTTACAAAAATAATTTGCTGCATACCGTTATTCCACTGTATTCAGTATATCTTCTCTGAAAAGGTACACAATATTCATTGACTGACTGGAACAGAATGAAGTCACTTAAAAATCAACAACTACAAAACCCCTGAGTTTTACTTATTGTATATGCATTAGCTTATGGCAGAAGACAATTACCTGTCTGCTACTGCATAGCCCTTTTCACTTCAACAAATGAGGACATATGAGAGCTATTGCTGCTCTTATACAGGTCAGTGATTTTTAGTTCACTTTTGTAGATAGATTTTTTTCTCTTTAATAATTGTTGTTTATTAATCTTCTCTGTTTAAACTTGGTTTGTACTTTTGAATCTAATCTTTCCCCTTAACTAAGGGGAAAGCCCCCTGCACTCCTGAAGACAGTCTCACTAGCCACTCAGAATCGTAGAATTGTTTAGGTTGGAAAAGACTTTTGAGATCATGAACTCCAACTGTTAACCTAACACTGCCAAGTCCACCACTAAACCATGTCACTAAGCACCACATCTACATCTCGTAAGTATCTCCAGGGGTGGTGATTCAACCACTTCTCTGGGCAGCCTGTTCCCGTACTTAACAACCTTTTAAGTGAAGAAATTTTTCCTAATTCCATCAGACACTGCAGCTACCGGAAGGATTGCAACCTGGGGGTATACCCAGGCAGTTTTTGAACTGGTTTGTTCAGACAGAAACTTCAGTGAGGACTCAGCAGCATGGACTTTCTCCTGTCTCCTCCCTCATATAGCCAAACATTTCCATAGGCTTATATTTAGAAGCCCACATTGCTACACCTGCAATCACCAGCCCCTTTAACCAGAAAAGCTGTTGGCTGCAAAACTACAGGTACAACAGTCATTTCTCCACTATAGTATAGATTCATCTTTAGGTAATGTAAGTATTTTAACAGGATGTTTGAGGAGGACTCTTACAGGGAGTGTTTTCTCTGCTTCTCTCTTCATGACTAGACGTTTCATTTTCCTCTTGTGTAACCCTGGCTATCTGCATCTTACATCCAGTGTCTATCTCTGATGGGCTCTTTTGTATATGTGCTCAGCCAGGCATGTCTGCAAAGAACATATA
>NW_009721559.1:13994-24139 GCF_000703405.1 Apaloderma vittatum | reverse complement strand
GAACTTTTGGCTCAGGGAATACCTGATAGAGTCCATCAGCCCCCTATCAACCTTTTCTATTCTGATATACAGTTCAATTCCCCCGTTAGTATTGTGATCATGGCTTTCTGTGGAATATTTGTGCAAAAAGTCATGTTAATGAAATGTACAACGATACTGATTGCTGTTATGCAAGTAACTGTACAAATATATGTCTTTTCTTTTCCTTAAAAAAATATGTTTCCACCCTAGACTGCATTTTGTTGTACCCATGAGTCCTATTTTGTTGTACCCATGAGTCCTATTTTGTTATACCCATGAGTCCTATTTTGTTGTTATCATAAGGGCTCCAACATAGGAAATACTCACGCAGTCCTGCAGATCACTAAAAAGGGAGAAGAATGGAGAGTTTCCTATCCTTTTTCTTCTAGTCAGCTTTTAGTGTTTTCATAAGCCTTTACAGATGCTACTGTTATACAAAGATAAGGTAAGAATGGTTGTGCTAATACTTTAAAAAAGCATTTCAGGCTATGCATGCTGCCACAGGTCACCAGTTACCTAACTTGTACCCACTCATATGCCAGAGGTGTTTTCTCCTGTTCTTTCTTTCTTTCTATAAGAACCAGAAGTTAAAATCACGTTGGCTCTGATTTTAGCATACTGGCACCAAAGGAGAGACATAAAGAAATGCAAGAGGAGGATACAGCAACACATCATCACTAGCATTGTCTGGACTACTGTTGCTGCTCTTACCACTATGAATATAGGAAATGTACATTTGTAGAAAAAAGACATATCGAAAGTGTAAGGCATGCTCCCTGAATTCACAGATAGGAGGCCAACCTCAGTTGATGTTCACTTTCATACTCCACAGTCCTTATTCCTTACGAATGTAAGGACAGGATGAAGCCATTACTTTATTCTTACTTCCCTCCACTTTAATCTTTTAACGGAGGGGGGGAGGGGTTGGTGGTTGTTGGGGATGGCTGGCAAAAAGAATGTGCCTTGATTTGCACTACAAGTTTTCATTACTTAAGGCAGTGCTGGGCAAATACTGGCCAGTCAGGCTTTTAGGGGAATTATTAAATCTATATCTAAAATCTCTCTCTATAGGGAAGAAAAATGAAATTTGAACTCTCTTTACTACATGACCAAAGGCAAAAAAGAAAGAACCTCACTGCTCACTGCAATAAAGACTGCACAGAAAGTCTCACAAATTTAGCAAAATTTCTAGGGCAGCCAGGGATAGCAAATCATAAAAGTTTGCTACCTATTATGCAGCATGCCTTTTCCCCAGGTACCTTACAATTGTCAAATCTAGGAAAGGGCAAACTGAGGGTCATTTTGTTTGAGTGACTAGATGAAATGCAAGGCAGGTCACCTTGCCTATGTTAAGGTGTTTATGGTAAAACACTGGCAGCACAATTTTGAAGGTGGGAGAGGAAAAGGAAGTGAATAAATTCCCTTTGAAATTCAGTGTTATTGAATTCAAATACCCAACAGAACATGGTCAGTTTGTAGACGTCATCTTTCTACCAACCACTGCAAACTGGAAAAGGCTTAGAGATCAAATCATTCTCTTTGCTTGTTGAGAAGTAGAAGCTGTGAGGAAATATTCAATAATTTTAACATAAGTAAGGATTAAAATAATATTGTAACAAAATCTCAACTATTTTGAAGTGCAGCTGCTGGCTAAAAAAGCAAGATTCAATAACATCCTACCAAAAAAAAAAAAAAAAAGAGCAAATCATGCCAGGAGATAAAGCGAGCACTTACTGGAGCATGTGACAGGTATATTATTACTGTTCATAAATAGTTCTGTAGCCACAGCACCACGGCAGGCAGTTTACAGACAGCCTGAATAACAAGATTTGTGCTGTGAAGAGCCTCCAGTCTCAGCTGACAGTTACACAAACAGAAAAAAAGGAAGTGGAATAACAAGGAGGTGTGATGATACACATTTTCATTAATTTCAAGAAGCAGAAGACCAAATATCATTTCACTGCTGATAAAAGAAAAAGGCCTTCTATACCGCCTCCTCATAGTTTTTGCCTTCCATTCTTACACCCAAAGACACCTTCTGCATCAAATTCTCATCTCCCTCAGAATCACAGAATGGTTGAAAGGGACCTCTGGAGGTCATCTAATCCAACCTTGAAACCTCTCTCTCCTCCTTCTTCCGAGAATTCAACTTCCAAGAATATCTAAAAACTACCTTAGAAACCACAGTGAACTGCTTATTACTGTCATAATGAGTTAGATCAGGTACCAAAAGGCTGCCCTGATGTCAGTTCTCATGTAAGAATGTGACCTCAGAACTTCAAGAGAAGAAACAGGAGGAAAACTCCTCTCTTTGAAGGCAGCAGGCCATTACTTTCATTGAACTACACACACAGGCATCTCATCCTCTCTGCCCCATGCCTTATGGATTATTGCTACATTATTTCTAAATTTTAGATTATTGGGTTTTGTTGCCAGTAAACTAGCTGAGTAGGTGGACGGAGGTAGTGCATTATATGTCTCTCTGAAAGTATGCTTTCAGGAGCATTTTTATCCTGCTTTGCCTTAGGCAGTCCTCTCCGGCAAGGGAAAAAACTCAGCTACGTATATAAGCTGCAAATAGATTAAAGATCCATGAGACTTGTCCCCCTAAATCTCATAGGTATTTTCAAAATCCCTGTTGTAGGATTCTTGAGGTTATTTTCCTCCAGCATACGTTTTTACATCTAACCTCACTGCTCTTTGAGTGACCCCAGCAGAGGCACTTCAAGGTATTTGTCCTGGTGTTGTGCTTCTGATGCAGCCAAACCCCGAGGGAGTTCAGTGGGAGCCAAGCCAAAGAAGGTGCAACAACATTTGATACTGCATGACTCCACTGTCTTCTGTGAGGGTTTCTTTCCCTTTGATTCCTTTGCTTTAAAGTTGTGTGGGTGTTTGGTGGGTGGTTGTTGATTTTTTTAACAAATTCCAACTAACATCTCCCTTTTTCCATAACCAAAATAGATTTTAAAGGAAATGGAATTTAGGTGAGTAAATTTAATTCTACCTTGCTTCTGACTCAACATTTATTTCCTCCTTCTTTAAAAGCACGACACTGGGCTCTCAATTCCATTTTCAAGCCAATCTCGGACAAGTACCACTTCCTACCCTTTTCCAGACAGGTGGCCAGCCAACAGATTTTGCAGCATTAATGCTCAACTCATTTAGTCTTCCTTCAAGACTCAGTGATTTCTGGGAGGGGACTCAACCTCTATAACCTCCCACTGCACTGTACTTTGCTGCTAATCACTCCACCATCAGTCTCTGAAAAGCAATTTTACATAATCTTCACTGGGCAAAAGGAATTACAAGTGCTCTGCCTCTTACTCTACTTCTGCGATCAAGTTACTATGTCATTTATATTATAACCAAGTATTTGCATCTACTTTTACCTACATATATACATATATGTAGATATATATCTGTATGTGCATATGGACTGAAAAGACAACTCAATAAGAACATGGTGCATGCCAGATTCAGAAGCTTATCCAAAGAACATTAAAATAACCAAGGCATCCAGTAACATATAATGGGAATGAAAATCTGAGTTGAGTGTATTCACAGTTTATTCAGTATGTCACATAAGCTAATCTATAAAAATCCTAAAAGCACAAGATTAGAACGACAGTAGTGACTTGGCCGGGTACTGCACTGGTCTCTGACTCCTACCCAGTTAGGTCACAATTATAAACTGTGCACTATAAATTCTGGAGGCTCCAGCTGCAGCTATTTAAAACATATGGCTCCTTCTCTTCAAACTACAATCAGACCCTCACAGAAGTTGCAGAAGGAATCACATCGGTGCCTCAGTTGCCTTCAGCATCTACAGTACATTGCCACCTGATAAGAGGTCAGCAAAACCATGCCAACACTGCAGGCTCTATATTTAAGCAGCTGAAAACTGGCTACATATTACTTCCGCTGCTCCTGCCAGAGAGTCAGTAGCTCTTAGCCGGGGGAAGTTTGTCTTAAACTACCACAGTTAGATTTCTCCAAGTGCAGGAAAATTAACTGCAGCTTTTTGTAGTGTTGCTTTTACAGTGGCTGACTGGTGATACGCAGGTCTGTCAAATGCATGTTTTCAATTAAGAATATCAGCTAATTCCACAGAAGATTTTAATGATAACATATATGGCAGCTATGCTATATTTGAGGACACTTTCACTTTTGAAATCAAACATGGGGAACTCTTCTCTGCCCGAACAGCTCAGAGTCAAATAGCATCATGCTTTTCTCAAAAGCTTTGCATATCACTCTTTTGTATGCATTACCATTTAGCAGAGCTGTGCAGAGTCTTGCATGCAGTTGTGAGGGCTAAAGCTGAAGTCACCTGAGAGATGCTGGAGAGGAACTGAAGGAGCAGCGGATGTCAGGTGTAATCTGTGAAGGAAAAAGCAAATGACTGAGGAATAAATGAGAAAGTGACTGAGGAAGAAAGGAGAAAGCATCAATAGGAATAAGCATAAGTCACCAAGGAAGAACAACAAGCTTCTGGACGATGATTTTTTGATTGTGAATGCTGGTATTTCCACTAGCTTCTCTGTGTTAAATCATGAATGATAAGCAAGAATGGTTTCCTCTCAGATATTGGCCCCTAGCTAAAGTCAGAAATTCAGAGAAGTGCTACAGTAAAGAAATAAAACTCACCTTCGGGCTAAGAACTGCATTCATATTCCAGCCACTTCCTTTCACAAGGGGAAAAAAAAATGGTGTCTGTCTTGAGTTCAAGAGTCCAACAGTCACACTTAAATGTTTACAAGAAATACACTGTGCAGTTAAATCTGCAAAGGAAATATGGGGATTATCACATAGCTTTGGACTGGCAGTGGTGAGGGCAGTGGCAGGCTAGGTAAACATCCGCTCTGGCATTTCACATGGAGAAAGGCAAGGGTAAGAAAGCCTCTCACCTTTTTGGAAAAGCATAGCTAAAAACGGGATTACTACTCAGGAGAAGGCAATAAAATCCTGTTTGTAATATATGCTGGTAATTGAAGAGTTACTGCTTAATCCTGTTCATAGGTTTAATAGCTTCTAAGGGAATTTCAGTAAGTTAGTGAGGTTTAACATTCCTCTGAGATTTGAGACCATGTAACCTTGTATTTCATAATTAAAAATCTCTTTGATCTGTAGGACACAGAAAATTGATTATAGTAAATTACAATCTGAACAACCAACCACTTGATGTTATAAATAATGCAGAAAAATTTCAAGACCACATTCAGCATGTCTGGAAAATCTAGTGAGGATGGGGCGCAGTGGAGGTCTTAGTTGCATAAATGAGAAGCACATACTGTTGAAGAACAGGAATAGCATCATCATCTGCTTCCCCTTACTCCTCATTAGCACTGTCCACAGAGTAGCAAAATGTGCATAATTTCAGCAATAATGTGCATGGTATAAGAAAAATAATAAAAGAACCCTTAATCCCTGAACTGAGCTGAAAATCTAAAGAAAAAAAAAAGCCAGAAAATTGACAGAAAAAGTTCACAAAAGGAAATGGAGATAAAAGGAGATTAAACAAGTGAACTGGCCTTATTTGGCTACGAAGTATCAACTGGGTCAATGAATGGGCAATGCAAATAAAATAACAGGTCAATGTAGGATAGATTGACATGAGCTATTTTTACTTTGGTAAGAAAATACATTAATTTATTTAGACTAAATATTGGATCTGTTAATTCAGTAACTGAGCTAGACATAAAAAATACAGGTGTATATAAGTAAAAAGCATATTAATATTTATATGTAAATACCTCAAATTTTCACCTTGCTCTCCCTCATTAATCATCTTCCAGAAATCAATCTCTTTTCCCTAACAAATAATATTTTAAATTAGCAAGCAGAGATTTTGCTATCAAGGTCATAAAGTCAAAGATGAACCAAGGGAAAAAAAGTTGAGAAATACAGAAAAAGGAGTTTCAAAGGAAATTGCAGCATTAAATTATTTTAAAACAAGAAGATCTCAGTACAACACCATGTCAAGGAAAGCATTAATCTCTACATCTCCACCAATTATGAACTTTACCAAGACAATAGTTGTCCTTTGTATTGAAGATGTAATCATGCAGAAAATACCAACCTTTACCTGTTACATGGGTATTCCAAACCAGAGATGTATGCCATGATTTGCTCCATACAAAGAAATAATAAAATGAAATTACTTTTTTTTTCTTTCCATCCCCAGGTAGACTTTCTGTGAACAGTCATGGAGAACATGTGCTACAAATCCAAGCTCTTCGTAAAAACATGCATAATCAAGACAAGGTGTGAAAAGTGTTATACACAGGAGTCACATCTTTATCAGTTTTAGTTGATTTTGTTTCTTAAGTAATTTCTATTCGAGGAGGAACTGCTTGAGAGAGTCCAGCGCAGAGCCACAAAGATGATGAAGGGAGTGGAACATCTCCCTTATGAGGAAAGACTGAAGGAGCTGGGTCTCTTTAGCTTGGAGAAGAGGAGGCTGAGGGGTGACCCTATAAATGTTTATAAATATGTCAAGGGGGAGTGCCAGGAGGACAGAGCCAGGCTCTTTTCACTGGCATCCAATGACAGGACAAGGGGCAATGGGTACAAGCTGGAACATAGGAGGTTCCACAAAAATATTAGAAAAAACTTTTTCACTGTGAGGGTGACAGAGCACTGGAACAGGCTGCCCAGGGAGGTTGTGGAGTCTCCTTCTCTGGAGACATTCAAAACCTTCCTGGACATGTTCCTGTGTGACCTACTGTAGGTGATCCTGCTCTGGCAGGGAGGCTGGACTAGATGATCTTTTGAGGTCCCTTCCAACCCCTAATATTCTGTGATTCTGTGATGTATTGTGGTTTAACCCTAGCCAGCAACTAAGGACCACACAGCTGCTCACATCCAGCAGGATGGGAGAAGAGAATCAGAAGGGTAAAAGTAAAAAAACTCATAGGTGGGGTAAAAAGAGTTTATAACTTTAAACAAATAAATAAATTGAAAGTAAAATATCAAAGAGACAAATAAAACCCAAGAAAGCCAAGTGATGCAAATGAAAACAATTGCTTACCACCAAGCAACTGATGCCCAGCCAGTCCCCAGGCAGCATCCCTTTTACCAACCTTTCCCCTAGTTTTAATGCTGAGCGTGACATCACATGATGTGGGATATTCCTTTGGTCTGTTCAGGTCTGGTGTCTCAGCTGTCTCCACCCCCAAGTTCTTGTGCACCCCCAGCCTATTCGCTGGTGGGGTGAAGTGAGAAGCAGAAAAGGCCTCTTCAATGAATTGAGCACTGCTTGGCAGTAATTAAAGCACCCCTGTGTTATTAACACTGTTTCATAGAATCATACAATGGTTTGTGTTGGAAGGGACCTTAAAGACCGTCTAGTCCCAAACCTCCTGCCATGGGCAGGGACACCCACTAGACCAGGTTGCTCAAAGTCCCATCCAACCTGGCCTTGAACATTTCCAGGGATGAGGCATCCATAATTTCTCTGGGCATCCTGTTCTGGTGTGTCAGCACCCTCACAGTGAGGAACTTGGAAAACTTTCCAGCACAGATCCAAAACTGAGCTCTTTACTAGTTCAGATAAAGAAAATTACCTCTGCCCCAGCCAAAACCAGCACAGGATGTTTATAAGTACTTTTTCTCTAGAAAGGGGAAACCCTGAAAGATAAGCTATTTGGTCTTAGACTTAGATCCTAAATAGAAAGCTTGAAGAAACACCTTGTTTGTAACATGAGATTATTAATTGGTAGAATGTAGTTCAAATTTTGTCAGCAGTTGAATGTTGACTGACTTTAGGTTGTATTATATTTTTCAGTAAGTTTATGTTACAGAAATTTGACTGAATCTGAATTTTACTTACTTTTTTAGCATGAAGAAAATCACAGGATTAACTTGAAGGTTTCATATTCATGATTTACAACACGTTCCAAAATATGTACTTATATTTGGATGATACAAATCATCCTACTTAATCCTATTAATTGAACCAAGGTCACATATTTATGTCAGCGCAACTAGTAAAGTTAAAATAGGCAGGATACATATGCCCAGACTGAAAATTCACCTCCATGTTTTGTTCAGTAGGATTCTATATTGGGTAACTATGTTCAAATGGGTCTCTCAAAGGAAATATATTCTTTTGCAGTGAAGACACATAACTATTTTATTAAGCAGTTCAGGCTGCAAAAAAAGTTTCATAATCTCTACAGTAGCTTATACTTAATGAGTCAGAAATCTTTCTGTACATCTCATTTTAGTGTTGATTCCAAAAATAATGCCAGATAAAAATCTTTCAGAGCTTCCCACTGTTCTTTCTCCCTCCCTCAACCAAGCTTGTAATTTATCTTTTTTATTTCTAATGACTCAACTCTATACATTAAACACATTCCATAAAATAAAATCTATAAAAATAAAAATCACTTACTGAAGGCAGTATCACTTTTTAGTGGCTAAGTTTCTGTAAGAGAGAAAAAGCACCCTTTTGCATTCCTCCAAAATCATAGGAAGTCATGAAATAGGTATTAAATAAAACTAGTAGTCACAAAACATCTACTTCAACCAAAATCACCGCACACCATCCTCTACTTAGTATCCCACCCTGGGGCCACATAATCAGCACTAAGACCAGCACTGTATTCTAGCAAGGACACTAATGTGTACAATAGGTAATTTTGGTCAAGTCTGGTAAATCATATCCTGTATTTGCCAATTACAGGAATATTCTGTATACGTGACTAGAATTTGCAACCATGGGGCACAGCAAGGTCAAACTGCTACCGTAGCCCTGCATTTTCTTTTAAGTATCTGTTGCAGTCATTTGATTGCTGCATACACAGCACACAGTCAAATAAGTAAGGAGAGCATTAAGCAAAAGCCAGATAAGAGGTTATTGCAGAGACCTGTGAACTAATGATAATGCGCTTTTTTTTTCTGTTTTTCAGTGATGTACTCAGCAGCACACCTGCAATAACTAAAATAGCAGATAATCCCCCTATCTTCTTGTAGAATCCCAATGATATCAATTATTGTCAGAGGGCTACATTTTTAGCCTTATAAATAGCATCCACTGATTTCATTTTTTCCCTCTTAAGAATGCTGAAAACAGTGGCATCTCTTTTACGCTTCTGTTGTCATTGCAGATTTATGTTGGCCCATACTATATAAATGTGATAGCTTTTCTAATTGGATCTATTTGTGGGAGGAGGTTCAGTAAGAGAGACACAGATTCATTTCCAAATGTGAGCTAAGAAAAATACTGAAGCTGAATTTTCATCAGTATGACAGGAACTCTACATCTAATTTCCATTAATATGGAAAAGAGAAAACTTTCCCTTACAAATGTGAGTTTTTTTCAACAGATGAACATCCAACTAAATCAGATGCTGTAACTATTTCTTTGGTTTCTAAGCAGTCTCAAAACTCCCATTCGGAACATTTAACTAAATCTCTGAAGATGCACAAAATGTTTGTGAAAAACAACAGCAAGACTGAGACATGGGAGAGACCAGTGACCCAGCTGGTCAGAAGCTCAACTCTTCATGGCCTACAGACCTCCCTACACTCGCTTCCATGACAGTGAAAAGTGTAGGAACTTTGTTGTAGGTAGAGCTTCTTTGCTGGCTTATTACATCTGACATTATACAAAATCTAATATCCAACTATATGAAATGCCTTTAACCCTTCATCTGCACATCTGCCAGTACCCTTAAAAAAAAAAAAGTAGCATGTCAGTTTTTGCATAGTATTAGTACAGAAAGATGCAGATACCAGAGGCTGGCCAAAAAACCCAAATGCCTCCCCACAAAAGAAATAAAATAGCATGGCGCAGGAACAGGGAATTTCTCAAAAGTACAGCTAACTTGAAATGGACCATTATTTTACCTCAGATAAAAGTTTCAGGCTAGAAAAAGAAAAGCATACCTTTTAGCATTGTTTTGCCAAATGAAGGAGCAATTAATGGCTCAGAAATTATAGCTTTACCTCAGGTAGGAGGTCAAGCTCCTATTTACTACTCATTCTGAGGGATTAAGCACTCAAAGCTCATTCTTTTCACTGTCCAAGAAAGTATCTTGACCATTGGCTAAGGAGGGGCAGACTCAATCTCTTGGTGTGAAAGTTAATCCATTTTGTAAAAGCTACAAGTTCAGTGGCAG
>NW_009721559.1:9182-13963 GCF_000703405.1 Apaloderma vittatum | reverse complement strand
AGGAATAGTGGCCAAGTGTCCCAGCTTCTCTTACTTTATTTTTAGCTGTCTCTACCTCTATATCATGTTGCATAACATGAATTTTCACTATAAGGCCCCATATTTTTTGGCCTATCATCTTAAAAAAACAGAACTTTACAGCATCTTGTAAAATTAACTAAGAATAAATTAACAATTCAAAATGTCTCCCCTTTTCCCAGTAAAATATATAAATTAAAAATTTCACACTCTATCTGTTGTCTACCATATATGTACAAACAAGGTCATTTTCAAAATCTCTGTATAGTATTTTTCAAACATGATTTCAGCATGCTTCATGGGGGAAGATGACTGAAAAAAACAGCAACGCCTAGAAAGTTTAGTCACAAGTTATTAACAAGTAGTTATTTTTGGGATCAGGTGTTTCCAACACACAGGCTTTGTCAGGTCAGTGTTAACATAGAGCTGTTGTTTTGCTGATAGTAGCATTTCCATGAGAGTGTCATTCAGTTCTCCTGGGTGACTTCTCACAGATCCAGGAGGACATGTTAAAATTCTTTCCTTTCCACCTTTAGTTCTACTTCATTCTAAATCGATCCCACACTGCACATTCCTGCCAATAGCCTTCTTCCTAACAACAAACATCTCTAAATTTAAGAAATAAAGTCTCTGGTTGCTGCTGTGGTGCTCCCTGAATTTCTTTTTCAGATAAGAAACTTCTGAATCAACAAAGGATTCTATATGTAACTACTGGAGTCAAGTTTCAGGGTAATATCTGTTCCCTTTCACAGAATTATTTTTTGTTACTTTGACTCTTGCAGATTGTAGCTTTTATTAAAGACGTGGATTGTCTAAGATTAAATTCTCAGAGAAATTGCAGATTATTATGTAAATGCAAGAACTTCCACTGCTGAACTTAAAAAAAAAAAAGTCATACAGGTAGTTGTCATCCTTTTGTTTCTGTATTCCCACTCCTGTAAAACTCTGCATACCACCTTATTTCAAGACACATACACACCTACATTTCATATCCAATGTGAGCCACCAAATCTCTCTAGTATGTTTAGAAAAGTACATGTCTGGAGGATGACTATCTATGCCTTGTATAAATTCACACCCTGTATTTATGACAACTATAAGGGTAGTGAGTAGCAGTGTTGCATCTCTGGCTGGGTACAGAGGGTGCTAAGAGAGGGACAGTGAGAATAGAGGCTTAGAAGTTCTTTCTAAAGTTGCTTTCCAAGCTCCAACTGCAAGCCTCAGGTAGTGGTCCAGAGGTGGTTAAGAAAACAGTATAATCTGTACAGCTCTTTTGAAGGTTTTCTGATAAGGATGATATATGCTTCATGCACCGTATGTGTTAAGTTCTTCTGGCACAAGACTAATTGCTCTTGTATTGGAAGAGGATCAGATTAGGGAATATTTAAGCAAAATGAACATACATAAATCCATGGACACTGATGCGTCCATGTATGCTGAGGGAGCTGGTAAATGTGCTTGCAAGGTCACTCCCAATAATCTGAGTGATCATGGTGACTAGTGGAATTGCCCAAGGACTGGAGGAAAGCCAATGGCACCCCTATCTTTAAGAAGAGCAAGAAGGAGGATCCAGGAAACTACAGGCCAGTCAACTTAAGTCCCTGGAAAGATAATGGAGACGGAGTAGCAAATTGTGGAAATCATTTCCAGACACATGAAGGACAAAAAGGTCACCAAGAGTGGTCAGTGTGACTTCCCCAAGGGGAAGTCATGCCTGACCAATCTGTTTAATTTCCATGATTAAATGGCTGGCCTGGAAGATGAGGAGAGAGCAGTGGATATGGTCTACTTGGACTTTAGAAAGGCCTTTGACACTGTCTCCCATAAGATCCTCCTAGACAAGCTGTTGATGTACAGGCTAGAGGAGCAGACAGTGAGGTATAGAAAGCTGGCTGAATGGCAAGCCAAGAGGGTAGTAACTGGTGGCATGAAGGATCATATTGGAGGTCAGTAACTAACAGTGTACCTCAGGGGTTAATACTGGGTCCAGTCCTTTTGAACATGGTCATTAATGATCTGGATGATTGGGCAGAGTGTACCTTCAGCAATTTTGCTTATATTACAAAACCAGGAGGAGTGGCTGACAGGCCAGATGGTCACGCTGTCATCCAGAGGGACCTCCACAGGCTGGAAAAATGGGCTGATAGAAACCTCATGAAAGGGGGAAGTATGAAGTCCTGCAGCTGGGGAGGATCAACCTCATACACCATTCTATGCTGGAGGCCACCCAGCTTTGCCTAAAAAAACCTGGGGGTCCTGGTGGACACCAAGCTGAGCGTGAGCCAGCAATGTGCCTTTGCAGCAGAGAAGGCTAATGGTATCCTGGCTTGCATTAAGAACACTGTTGCCAGCCGCTTGAGAGAAGTGATCCTTCCCCTCTGCTCAGCAATGGTGAGCCCACACCTGGAGTGTTCTGTCCAGTTCTGGGCTCCCCACTACAAGAGAGATGCGATTTTGTGGTATTGGAGAGGGTCCAGGGCTACAAAGATGATTAAGGGACTGGAGCACTTCAGCTGTGAGGGAAGGCTGAGAGAACTGGGACTGTTTCAGCTAGAGAAAAGAAGGCTCAGGACATATGTATAGATACCTGAAAGGAGGGTGCAAAGAGGTTCTTTTCAGCAGAGCAGGGTGAGAGGACAAGAGGCAGTGGACATGAATAGAAACACAGGATGTTCCCTCTGGACTGTAGGAAACACTGTTTTGCTATTGGGCTGACAGAGCATTGGCACAGGTTGCCCAGCCTGGTTGTAGAGTTTCTGTCCTGGGAGATATTCAAAAGCCATCTGGGCATGCTTCTGGGGAACCAGCTCCAGGCGGCCCTTACCTGAGCAATTATATTGGATCAGATAACCTCCAGAAGTCACAGAACCACAGAATCATTATGGTTGGAAAGGACCTCCAGGGTCATCAAGTCCAACCTTTTTCCCAGCATTTCTCTAACCACTACACCATATCCTCAAGCGCCACATCTATTTGTTCTTTAAACACCTCCAGGGATGGCGACTCCACCACCTCCCTGGGCAGCCTGTTCCAGTGCCTAACTACCATCTCAGTGAAGAATTTCTTCCTAATATCTAATCTAAACCTCCCCAGGTGCAACTTGAGGCCATTCCCCCTCATCCTATCATTACTAATTTGAGAGAAGAGACCAACACCAGCCTCGCTACAACCTCTTTTTAGGTAGTTGTAGAGGGCAATAAGGTCTCCTCTCAGTCTCCTCTTCTCTAGACTAAACAAACACAGTTCCTTCAGCTGCTCTTCATAGGGCATGCTTTCCAGCCCTTTCACCAGCTTTGTTGCCCTTTGTTGTCCCTTCCAGCCTCAACCATTCTATGATTCTGTGTAAAATCTCACAAGAACCAGGACTAGAGGAATAGCCACTGCGGCTCTGTTTTCTCCCCTTTGGTCAGACAGAGTAGCAAGCTGGCATGGTCCCTTGAGCCATGGGAGGTGTAGGACATCTTGTAGATCTGACAGCTGTATCTATCATACTGCAGTTATTCATAGAACATATTCAGCAAAGGAATACAACCCTTTCTGTTGTTTCTGTTCAAGAGAATTAAAATAGTTTTATAATGGAAAAAGCTGCTCTGTTCTTCATCATTCCATCAGAATGTGTTTGCTATAAACACTCCGTAATCGAATTATTCTAATGAATAAATATAACAGTGCAAATCCAGACACTATTGTATTACAGAATTCCGATTATCTTCATTATCTGTAATATGAGTTCTAGAGAATTCAGAAATAGAACATGCAAGTTAATTACTTGCTCTCTCTTTGCGAAATTAACTTTTCATAATTTAAATGTTTCAAAAATGCAATTATTACATATCTGGTCTTAAAATAATACTTCAAACCCTACAGAAACCATTAGAAACTCCTACTCTAGCTTCAGTTCAGTCAAATACCATTCTAAAATTATCTCCTTCCTTTTTCTCACATAGTATTACTTTTTAGAAGTTAGTTTCATTAGCAAGACAAATAGCTGTATCAGCATCACAGACAATGCATACTTGAGAGAAAAGGGAAAAAAAATGTAAGAAGAAGCCACATTTAGGGCTTGAAAGAGTACCTTTTTGCATACGGAGTTGTACTAAAATTGAAAGAAATTATTGCTTTTACTGTTTTTAGAATATAAAAGAAATTTACTGAGTAGACAGCAAGTTACCACACACACAATTGTGAGATTTCTGCCTATCATTTCTCTTCCTGTGGATGCTCACATTTTATGTGTAAAATAACGGTGACACCTGGAACATTATGTCACACATCTTACCAAGTCACCTGTGTCTCTTGTGTTTTACAGGAGCTCTCTATAGGATTAATGAGCTGGCAGGGAGAAAAAAATCAAGTTGTGACATATTTAAGTTTCAATTTCTTGAGGTCACATTGCTGTAATATACATGATACCTTGCTTCTTCCCAACATAGCACTAATCTATTACTTAAAGATATGGTATTAGAGAATTTATCTAAATGGCATTGCAAAATTGATATTCAACAGACATTCTACAAAAAGACTCTTTACAATTTTATGAGTTTCTAGAAAAGTCAGTGGAAAGACACAGGTGTTTCTGAAGATTGCCATAGGATGGCCCAGTCTACCTCTATTGCATGTTTGCAGGCACCACTGATTATATATATATATATATATATATACAGAGTTGACCAGCTGTGATGCTCCTCACTAGTTGGACTTAGGATAGTAAGAGCTCTCTCACACCCAACACTGGATGCAAACAGGCAGTAATAAACTACTTC
>NW_009721559.1:330-9151 GCF_000703405.1 Apaloderma vittatum | reverse complement strand
CATATGCTTGTAAAAGTGAAAAAGAAGCCTCACACGATGCAGAGCGTCAGGACCTGACATTGAAGTGATTTGCATCCTGTCTCTATCATCACATCACAAAACACCAATTTACCACTTATCCTTATTCTGCTCCCATTTCTTCAAGGTATTTGTCAAAGCAGATAGCATTTTTCTTCTACAGTGAATATCCAGATGTATTCTACAAAGCTCCAAATTTAACCTATGCTAAAATCAGCTTAGAGTAAGAGTTTGGTCTCCAGGGTCTTAGTCTTACCTGGCAATTGGCTAAAGCACTAGTGTTTAATGATCCCACTGAAAAAGCTATTGAATCCACTAAGCTGCAGGAAAACAAACAAACAAACAAACAAACAAACAACAAACTGCTGAAGGTATCTTTCCATTAATGAACAGCATAGAACTTACCCCATTGCTCTCCATAATGTAGGATACAGGCAGCCAGCATAAAAGAATAGCTGGTATCATCATATACCTTTTTTTTAAATATTTCCCTTTTTGTATTTTACAGAGCTATGAAAACAAAGAGGAATGGATCTCTCACCTCCCACCATTCCCATCCCAAGAGGATAAGTATACAAATTGAAAAAGAAGGTACTAAATATTGAGCCATAAAGGGGGGTCAATACTTTTTAGCCAGCCTACTCAATCCCCCAGGCATTGCTGGGGAGTTGCAGCCACTGTCTGAAAATTGATCTCTAGATATTTATTCAAGGAACAGTAGTACCTTGAAAAGTCTGAGAAAAAGCTCCAGGATGACAAAGTTCTCCCATGTCTTTCAACTTTTCCTGTAACTCCAGAAGATTCCTGATGAAAATCTTGATGGCTAATGTGTATAAATATCTCACATATTTTCCCTAGTTTTTTGTATATTTATTCTGAATCTGAGAACTTCTTCCTCTGGTGGCAGCTTTCCACAGAGCTACGGTCTTTCAAGTTCAGCAATGGGCAGAAGGAGAATCAAGAATGAGGGCCCATTCTAGTTCATTTAATTGCATATTTGGTTTCTTTTGGGCACAGGGGCAATTTACTTTAATCAAGCTTACTTTAATCAAGTGAATTACCTTCATAATTTGAAATAATCAGATTGTTTCCCTACTGTCACTATTATTACTACCAGATTTTAAATCATTCTTGAAAATGTTTCTAAAGTAAATGTAGGACTAATACTTGAAGTCCAGGCTTTATCCCAGCAAAATTTGTAAGCCATCGCTATCTCACATAAATTAGATCTATGACTGACTTTTTCCACAGTTGCACCAGGTGGCTGTAAGATTCTCCTTTAAAACAGTGGAATGGATGAGATTTATATTAAATTTTTGTTTTCTTTTTTTGCTCTGCTCCAGTGTAAAAGCAAACTGTGAGAACAGAGAATGAGCTGGAACACAAACAGGCTTGGATCTGGGCTGATCATGGTAGCATGGAAGGGAACAGGATCTCCCTTAATTAGACAAGAAGCTGTGTTGGTTAGAGGACACCCAAGAAAGAAATATAGAACCTAAAAAAGCTAATTGAAGAGGCCTTTACAGCCTCTACATGACGCACACGCTTCCCACTGCCAGGAGTAGCCATCACTGCACGTGTAGTTAGTAATTCAAGTAGAAGTGAGGTCAATCACGTTAAACCCACAGACTGCTTACCGAAGTGGCCTCCTCATCTGTGTTCCCACAGCCTCATTTGCTGAAGGATTGATGATTTCTCTCCTGCACTACCCATAAATGTCTCAAAGATCTCAGGTCACTGACAAGGACCATGTATGTCTGACAAGCCAAAGAGTTTGCTGATGGAGACCAGCTTTTGATGAGATGTGTCCCCAGGCTGGCTTTTTTTTTTTTTGATGTTCTGCCACCAAACCAGCTAAAAACCAGGTCTGGTATGCTTTGCTGTCATCACCCCTTAAGGAAAGTTGTGTAAATTGAGCCACACAGATCAAGAAAGAAGAGAAAAGGTGCAATTAATTTATGTCTTGGCAAATCTGAGAAGATATTTATGAAATGTATGCACAAAGAGAACGTGTTATAAGAAAACCAGGTTCAAGAGTTTCAGAAGAAAAAAGACAGGCTTGCACTAAGAGGGATGATTGCTGCAAGAAAAGTTAAATTTTAAGATCGTTAGGGAAAAAAGGACAATCTTAGTTTCAAGAGAAAGGTGAACCAAAAATTATGCACACAAATGGAATTTTAAATCATCCTAATTTGGTCAAGTCACGTATATTTATGTCATTTAAATCTGAACTGATAAGGAAAATCCTCTTAATCTTAACACTGATCAGGCTAAGAAATATTTTTTTAATATTTATTTTTTCATTAAGAGTTTTCAAATTGAGCGTTTGTCTTTTCTGCTTTGTCAGAACCACCTCTCAGCTATATTTTTTACACAACTTTGTGATGGCTGCTGAGAAAGTTTCTGCCTGCAACTCAAAATTTCAAGAGTTGCTACAGTTTCAAAGAACAGTTATAATTAGTGACTATAAGCTTTTAGAAACAAATGTGATAGATACCAAATTACAAACCACATTTTCTGATCAGTGTAAGCTCAACTGCAATAATCACTGATCCATGTTATAGCCAACTTGTAATATGTCAATGTACTTAAAATATAAAGTGCCAGTTTTTGCCCAAGCTGCTAATTCTTCAGAAATAAAAAATGCTTAGCTGTGTGCATCTAGAGGAATAACAGTTGCTGAGTTTAAAATATCTTCATTTGAGCTCTACAACCTCAGCAATTCTAAAACAAGTTGGGCCCCTCTTATGTCTCATCTACCATTGGTGTTAGGCCAAGATTTTTAAAATTTCTCAAAGGAATGAAATAATATCAAAAGACAGGACTTTTAGCCAAAAGTTTCAAATGCACACATTTTCGTGACTATTATACCCTTAAATAAATGGCATAATTTCAATTTTTTCTTGTTTTTACTTGAAGTTTGGATTTTCTAATCTTATAAATTCTTAAAGCTGAAATCAAGACATTCATTTTCTGTAGTAGTGATTATTCAAATGATAATGCTTTATAAATCACTTTGACACCAATAAAACGTGTTTTCCTCATAACTAATTTCCCCCAAGACTAATATTTCCAGTTCCAGCTTACCATCTGTCCTGGTTTTGGCTGAGATTGAGTTGATTTTCTTCCTAGTAGCTGCTCCAGTGCTGTGTTTTGGATTTAGTTTGAGAATAATGGTGATTCATCCTTAACTACCTTACTACTCTTGTGCCAACTTCTTAGTATACTCACCCAGAATCAGTATTATTAGGAATGTTTTCAGGTTCCTTAAATTCTTAAATCATCTTGTCAATTAATGCACCAATCTTTTGTGTTTCCATATGAAATGAGTCCACAACGGATTTTTCAGTGCAATGCCAAAAATGAAAAGATTTCCATAAGAGGACAGTTTAGGATCTGTCCACTAGTAGATTTCATTCCTCTTGCCACATTCATGTTTCTTAAAAACTCTTTCTGTCTCCTGCTACACAAATCAGATCATTTAGAATATTACCCAATATCCTGCCCGGTCCTTAATGATACAAACTGAAAACTATACGTAATCTCAACACCTCAGCATTCTTTCACTATAGATCTGATATTTCTAAATATAATATTCTATGATTTCTCAGTAAAAAAAAAAATCAACAGAATTATTACAATTATGGTACTTTCCTCACAAAAGAAATCATCAGGATTTGAATCTCCCACCTTCACATCGCATTTCACTAGTATTTAAAAAATAATATGTATCAGCAGCAGGCTAGCTCACCACTTTTGTTTTTCAGCCAGTACAAAGAATGACAACTACTGTTAATATGAAAAATTAAAAATAAAGAATTCAAAGAGAATACTTTCAATCCCAATCCCAAAGTATATTCCAGGCCCTGCAAGGAACTCTCTCACGGCTTTCAATCACTTATTGACTTCAGTAAGTGTAATTTTGTATTTGTTTTTTTCACCTAATTTCTAAGATGAGAAAACAAAATTATTTTTTTTCTTCTAGATAAGGGACAAGAGTCTCAGATCCATTAGAAGTATTAATGCAATAGAATAAAGACTTAAGACAGACAAAAGTTACCACCTCCCTAAATCATGTAGAGAAATGCCAGTATCTGTGGTGAAACCTGAAGTGTTCATAAACAAAAGGGACACCCAGTGCAAGGTCTCTGGACTTCTGAAGTGGAAAATTCTTTGGAAAGGCATCCGCACAGCAGCTCTATCAAATTCTGTTAATGAATGTGACCCATAACCTTTGCTGCTATAAAGTCTTCAGATTATTCCTTTGCTCTGCTAAGTAAATTGTTTATGCAATAAATACTTATTATCTGGCAAGAGTTTCTTAGAGCACACAAAAACCATATTTGACTACCATTCTGTAAAAGCCACTAATATTTGTGACTGTCTGTTCAAATAAGAAATATATTTTTTACTTTACATGACTGCTTACAGTAAGCTACCACGCAAATAAAATTCTGGTCATAAAAAGACTGAGAACATTTAGAAATCTCTGTCATCAACTTTAATCTCAGCATGAATTATTTTACCTACTTGTGATTACAATTCTTTCTGTTTGGCCACCTACTTGATTTCAGTGGTTTGTTAAACTACTTGGGCTAAAAAAAATATTTCTATCAAGTAGCTAATTCTACTTGCAATCTCTTTTAACCCCTTTAACTTTGAGATTCTAAACATTTCAATAAAACACAAAACTCACAGAAATTATGTTGTGAAGGGAAAAACCCCAAACTGGCCAAGAGAAGGATGTTATCTGAGGTTCTTCAGGAAAGGGATGTTGAAGGCTGCAGAAAACAAACAGCCCAGTTAAATGCTTTTCAAAATAAAAAATTAATCCAGGTTTGTTTATACTAGAAATACTGCTTTACAGATCATCTATAATATTTTAATTTTTCTGATTATTACCTCAAAAATAGTGATAATTTCTCATACGAATTGAATGTTTCCCAACAGGAAAAAGCCTTAATACTTTTTGAAGCATCACAAAATTCTTTGGCTGCCTACAGAAGCTCTGTTGCATTCTGTCTGGTATATGATTCAAAAGTGGAAAAATAAGAGTAAGGATCCAACACCGAATAAAACCTAAATATCATTCATATCAACTGTCGCTTTCAATTGGGCCAAGAAGCAAACAAAACTCTGAAAACCAGCTGGAGACTAATTTATAGCTATCAGCACGTTGCTCTTGGTAGACTAGTGCTTGGTCTTTGCTGATATGAAACTATTAAAATATTACAGCGTGTTCATACTTTAAATTCACAGCTCCCAAAGTTCATTCCATTATGTTCAGACATAAGAAATCATTAATAAACTAACAAGGCAGCAAGAATAGTACAGGGAAAATAAAATTTGACTTAGTTATCAGCTTCATAAAGTACGTCAGAGAGTACAGATAGAATGGCTACTCCTATCAGTGCCTATACAGTACCCCATTTGTTACTCTTTTCATAGCCTGTCCTACTGTGCTTCTTATTTAGCCATTAGCTTAAAGCAGAGATCAACAAGCAAGGTATACCATGAATTCACATGTTTATCTGCCTAGTGATTCAAGATTTTGTACCAAGTCTGCCTGGGATGAAGTTAATGTTCTTCAGAGCAACCTGCATAGTGCTATGTGTTGCATTTGTGGCTACAGCAATGTTGGTAGTATCACACCAGTGTTCTGGCTGTCTTTGAACAGTGCTCACACAGCACTGGGGACAACCCTTCAGCTCTGCACCCCCAAAAGCCAGTGGCCTGGGAGCATGTCTAC
Organism: Apaloderma vittatum; assembly: GCF_000703405.1. NCBI lineage: Eukaryota > Metazoa > Chordata > Aves > Trogoniformes > Trogonidae > Apaloderma > Apaloderma vittatum. The sequence goes on along the minus strand of NW_009721559.1, from coordinate 3,384 downwards.
ACTGTTTGTGTTTGTCAGTGTTGTGATGATGTTACTTTGATTTTGGTGTGGGGAATTTCTGTTCCTGATGCAAGCAAAGTTTGTGATGTGTGTTGTGATTTTGTATTTTAATGATCATAAAATCATAGACCAGTTTGGGATGGAAGGAACCTTTAGAGGTCATCTAGTCTAACATTCCCTGCAGTGAGCAGGGACATCTTCAACTAAATCAGGTTGCTCAGAGCCCGTCCAACTTGACCTTGTATGTTTCCAGGGATGGGGCTTCTACCACCTCTCTGAGCAACATGTTCCAGTGTTTCACCACCCTCGTTGTAAATCATTATTCATCATTAACATTACAATTAATACTAAAAATTATTGTTTATGATGACCCTTGAATATGAAGCAGTGGCTGTGGGGTGGCCTCTGTGTGGAGAGGCCAAGGCTGCCCCAAACGGAACATAGCTTGTTCCAGATGGCTCCAACCATCAAGCGCAGGGTGCTGGAGGTGCTGCTCCAATTTGTATTTGCTACAACTCTGTTTTAATTTACAAAAAAAAAAATTTTTCACCACATAGAGCTTGTTTTGCGTATGACAGTAACTGGTAAGTGATCTTACTGTCTTTGTATCAACCCATGAACTTTTCCATCTTATTTCTTCCCTCTACACTCTTGAGGAGGGGGAGTGAGAGACACCTGACAACAACCAATGTCAGTCTCCCTCAGCCTGTTTAGAATATGGACTTATCGATCCCAAATTTGCGCTGCGGCCTTAATTCATGTACCCTGTGCGCGTATTATGTCCCTAAGTACAGCTATGATAAATCTAGCAGCAAGAAATCATTGTCATTCTGCATTTATTTCCCACTCACAGATTGAATAATCATTTCACTCTGTTATGAACATACTTTCAAAGGTCACCAGTAAAGCTTCTTCCTTGCAAATACTGATACTGAATTTCAGTATCTTTCACTTCATCCATCAGTAGAAAGCAACATTTTGTCAGTAATCCAAGCAATTATAATTGACGAAATCTGTGCTCTTAATGCCTGTCATTCAGGCCTCATAATTGTAAAATCAATTTTCACCAGCACCAGTAATATGATGTAATGAATATTATCGCAGAAAGACAGTGTAAGACACAGAAGGAAATGAAACGGTAGAGGTAAGGAAAATTTTGAGATTCATAGATGACAACAGACAGACAAGTAAAAGTTTAGTACCATATCAGCTATTGGAATATTTGTGTATATAAAACATATTTTGCAATTCTGTTTTGTACTTAATCAAATATTTCTAATAAAGGAGAACTATAAAGACAACAGTTTTACTTAAATTAGCATTACCATTTCACTTTTAGTCTGTTCATGTTATATTATTGTTATATATGATGTAATACAGATAAATTATAATTTATAATGCAAAAAAGAAGAACTATTGTAACATGCACAATGCAAAAAATATGACTAAGAATGATCATTAACTTATTCCACAAAATTTGTTTGTATTTGAACTAACGTTTAAGAGCATTCTGTAATGATAATAAGGCTTTCATAAAGTACCAGGCATATATAAAATTTCACAGTGTGTTTTTTGTTGCATTATGTGCAGAAAGTCACTGAATAATGTCATCAAAGTGGGCTTCTCCCAGTTCAATCCATTATATTTATCTGTATATATATATGCAACTCATATTCAACTATGTTTGTACTAAGGTAAAATTAGGATAAGATTAAATTGTTTTAAAATGTAACATCACCCTTAAATTGGAAAGGATCTCAAAACAGAGGTGGTCTCTAAACAGGATCTCAAAACAGTCAGTTGATATGGATTACATATTAATTGACTGTTCAAAAAAGGTGAAGACTTTCCTCTGTGATACTATGACAGCAAATTTTTTATGGTGAGCTAGTAAATCTTGCAAATATGTGTCTATACATTCTAAACTAGTGCCTTAATAAGGTTAGAATGAGGGTTTACGTATCTATAGGCTTGCCCTAGGGCTAATCTTAAATCTTATAACTGCTTAAAATACCATGTGTTTTTAATTGAGAATAGCTGCTTTTACTCCCTTTAATAGCTGACAGCTCCAAAAGACTCTTGCTTATCTCCTGATATATCTAAACAGTGATAGTATATGAAAGCTCCTTTTGTATATCTCCCAGGTGACACTTAATACAAATTCCATTCAGATAAGAACCTTGTTGCCAGTGAAATAGAAAAAAAAAAAAGGTATCCACATACCCAGTAAAGTCGAACTAAAGCCTCCACAAAAAGCAGTAAACAGCTTCTTTATATTCTTTCAATTTATGGTGAAAGAAAAAGTTAAAAAATCCTAATAATAATAAACAAAATATAACATATTTAGATGAACAGTTCGGCTTGTATTTCAATAGCTTATACGAATTTAGATCAGCAACATATACACTGTCCCTAAAAACAGTCTAATTACAAAATATTGCTGCATTCCTAGCTTCTTATTACTGCCTGGATAACACTGCCTGGAAAATCACAGACTGGAAATACCTTCTTTACTGCTGACAGATCTGGCAGTTTATGACTATGCTTTGCTGAGGCTTTTCCTTTTTAAGACCTGTTTTAAGACCTCTTCTTTTTTTAAATATGAAAAGCTTCTCTGCATGCCTCAATTTACAGTATATTACTCTGAAGACATCAAAATATAAGAAATGTTCCTTTTTATGTCTTTCAGTCTTACCTTAGAAACTACAGTGACAAATTTTCAAAAATAATAATGTAGTATTTCATCCAATTGAGTTTTTGTGGGCTTATACATTTTATTATACATGCATCTATTTTATATCTGTTTAAGTAGATCTTAAAAAGACAGATATTCTCTGTCTTCACTATTCAAGATTAATTCTTAAAATACAGTGCATATTACAGAATCACAGAATCACAGAATGTTAGGGGTTGGAAGGGACCTCTGAAGATCATCTAGTCCAACCTTCATCCCAGCATCCCTAACCACTACACCATAGCCTCAAGTGCTAGATCTACGTTTTTTTTAAACACCTCCAGGGTTGGTGACTCCACCACCTCCCTGGGCAGCCTGTT
>NW_009721559.1:0-284 GCF_000703405.1 Apaloderma vittatum | reverse complement strand
TCTCCCCCGGACGCAACTGGAGGCCATTCCCCCTTGTCCTGTCATTAGTAATTAGAGAGAAGAGACCAGCACCAGCCCCACTACAGCCTCCTTTTAGGTAGTTGTAGAGGGCAATAAGGCCTCCTCTCAGCCTCCTCTCCTCCAGACTAAACAACCCCAGTTCCCTCAGCCGCTCTTCATAGGGCATGTTTTCCAAACCTCTCACAAGCCTTGTTGCCCTTCTCTGCACCCGCTCCAGCACTTTGATGTCCTGCTTATACTGTGGTGACGAAAACTGGACACAG